>NC_091324.1:587456-769956 GCF_038502225.1 Cherax quadricarinatus | reverse complement strand
ACATGTGAAAAAATAGATTTTTATATACTTTTAAACAGTTGGCTTGTGATTATTATTTTTATAATACAAGTGTGAGATGGTCACTACAGTTAGAAACTAAATGTGTTTAAAGCTCCGAATAACCAAAAGTTTCTAGTGTATTTCGAGTACAATGGAACGTTTCGGTATTAAAGATATCCATATGTTATGTCTTGTGTGAGAAGGGTAGGATTTGTGTAGCACCTGCCTGGCATGGGCCAGTAGGCCTGCAGTAGTGCTCCACCATTCTTATGTTCCAACAAAGTCCAAAGAAATAGCCAGGTTATTTAAATTTGGGCATTTTCCTCCTCCTCCCATCCCCCTCCCCTCCCATCATCCCTCCCCTCTCCCCGCCCAACTCATAAATATATATTTTTATTTTAAATTTCTGGAGCGGTAACATGTTGACAGTGTTACCACACGCGTGCGGTAAATTGGTTACCTAAGCAACAGCGGTCATACAGTCCAGTTTTACTAGTGGAGTACTGTGCGAGTATCTGCATAATAAGCTATATATGCCCCGAGCACGATTACACACTTCTTTGGGTTTTAATATGCATGTGTTTTTAATTGCTGGTGTAACCATATTAGTTTGCTGTGTGAGTGTTCTTCCTTGAACATGTGTTCGGACGTCCCTCAGCTGTGCGGGGTTTTATCCAAATCATGTCAGTTAATGTAACGCTAACAACCCAGGATAAGGTAGTGTAAAGTTATGGGGCTCGTAAGTTCTCCCGTCTTGTAATAACATGTTCATTTTTCCACTAACATCTACCTTGTCCATAATTACTATCGTATTTGCTTTGTTTCGTAAGGTGAAGTCCAGGATCTTTCCTTAATTCATGGTATAACTTAAATCTTTGAGGACAGTTGTGTTGTAGAGGTATGAGCAAAGCTCAGACCTCTACACCGGAGCATTCACTTCTCTTAAAACCCCATCTATAAATATATTGAACAACCACGGTGACATCACACATCCTTGTCTAAGGCCTACTTTTACTGGGAAATAATCTCCCTCTGTCCTACATACTCTAACCTGAACCTCACTATCCTCTTAAAGACTTTTCACTGCTTTCAATAACCTACCTCCTATTCCATGCATTTGCAACATCTGCCACATTGCCCCCCTATCCACCTTGTCATACGCCTTTTCCAAATCCATGAATGTCACAAAAAAATTCTTTACCCTTATCTAAATACTGTTCCCCTATATTTTAACTGTAAACTCTTGGTCTACACACCCCCTACCCTTCCTAAAGCCTCCTTGTTCATTTGCTATCCTGCTTTCCGTCTTACTCATAATTCTACCAATAATAACTCTACCATACACTTTACCAGGTATACTCAACAGACTTATTCCTCTATAATTTTTACTCTTTTGTCCCCTTTGTCTTCATACAAAGGAACTATGCATGCTCTCTACCAGTCCCTAGGTACCTTGCCCTCTTCCATACATTTGTTAAATAAAAGCACCAACCACTCCAAAAACTGTCCCCACCTGCTTTTAACATATCTGTCTTTATCCCATCAATTAAATAGTTAATTGAAATGAATTATTTAAAAGAAAGCAGTGTGTTGGCCAGCAGCGTGGGAGATCACCTGATCAGATCATGTGACGGTGAACTCTGAATATTTTTGAGCTCTCGCGCTTGCCTAACCAATTGCGAGTGTCATGCTGGTGTCGCATACTCAGTGAATGACTTAACATGTCATGCTGGTGTCACATGGTGAATGACCTGACCTATGTCATGCTGGTGTCACATAGTGAATGACCTAACATATGTCATGAATAAAATTCTGACGGATTGTTTGCTAAAAACCTTAGTTCTGAAGTTAGCTAATCTTGCAAATACCGGCGAAATGCTACGGTTTGCGTAATTCTGGCGATATGTTTTGTTTTATATTTAACCAGGTACCTTTAGTTATCGTGTTTACTGTTTTTCTCCGCCCATGCTCACCGTGTTCGGTTTACTAGTAACCTCGCCTACACTTGCATAAACTTGATTCTTCGTATTCTGGAAACCGCTTCATGGAACACATCTGCAGTCTGTCCTCTCGCTGGAGTTATCCTCTCCTGTCTTGCTTTTGTTCTTATTAGTTTTACCTGGGCAAAAAGTAACACGCAAGACTCTATCCCTTCTGATATGTGTTAAAAGTGAGGTACTGCGCCTTTGTAACCTGTGCCTCATGACACAGTCCCTACCTGGTACTGTGTCAGATACTTTCATGAGGTCCTAGACCGTGCAGTCCGCCCAGCGTAATTTTTCTTGCTGTCTCTGAGTTTGTCATAGAACTCCAGAGATAAAGTTCATAAGACAGGATTTTCCATCCCTAAACAAGTGTTCATTGGTTCCAAAGGCTCTCATCTCCGCGTGCGCATGTTTACACAGGTGCTAGTGTACGCGCAATAGCACTAGCTTTAAAGTTTTCCTGGCATATAGTGTTACACGTACAGAACATTGTGAAATTTGAACAAATTGCACAATATAACACTTATGTTTCTGCTTGTATAATTGTACTACCGTCAAACTTCTCAATGATCCATAAACTAATGATTTTCAAAATCCTCGTTTTGCACATTTCTTCAATACTGTGTATATTATAGTTTCTAAAAATCTCATTAGTACATCAGTTTGCATACATTTAGTAATTTTACCGTTTCTGTAGTGTGTATATCCACAAGTATGTCTATACACCACATGAATTTGTATGAAAAAGTGGACATACCGAATTTGAAATTAAAATAATTACTTCTCCTGAAGCATTTAAACATCTGCAACTAAAGTTTTATTACTGAAATACTAATACATAAATTCTTCCTTAACTTCTCTTATCACTGAAGATGGTCAGTATTTTATTAATCTTAAATTCACTACGCAGTTAATTTAGGCTTAGACGCTAATGTAACTACTGCTTATTCTAAGGTTATGATGTCAAGGACCTTTGGATTTTTCCTTCCTTAATTTGGCTTGTGGACCTCCGAAGTGCAAGCACTCCATGTGGATTTTTTCCGTCTTAACCTTTAATAAGCAATAACTCTTACATTCTGTATCTCAAGGTTCGGAAACTTTCTTTCATCAGGTGCGGATCCAGACCCAAGACTTCAAGAACCCGCGCTACCGAGGAACTTGGCATTGTCTCAGCGAAACCGTCAAAAAAGAATCGGTATGTCTTATTAGTTTCCTTGTTTGTTTAATCGTGCTGAAAATGTCAAAAACATATTTTTTTTTTACTTAATATAGTGTAAGGTAAATATTCATACACAAGATACGACCTTCCTAGACAGATATACGAAGCCACAATACTGTAGCGAGGATAATTGGTAACTAACTCGCGGCTTGATAATTGTCTGGAAGGATCAAAATTTCTTCAGTTTCATTTTAAGTTTGTGGTTTGTGAAACCGATTAACCGTTTTTTCTTTCACTGTCAGGTACGTGGGCTTTACAAGGGCATGTCATCACCTATGGCTGGCGTTGCTCTGGTTAACGCCATAGTCTTCGGCGTCCACGGTAACATGACCAAACACCTGCATGACCCAGACTCTCTCAGGTACTGAGAACTCTCATCCTCTTTTCAACATTGAATGTTGCAGTGTTGTGTTTCTGCATTTTATAAAATTCACCTTCAGTGTAGAATTAAAAAACATGTATTATAGGCTTTGGTTAATTTTAATTTGTTTTAAATACTGAATTAGTGGATGCAAGAGGGATTTTGCTTGGCATGAAGTAGCAGGCCCTTCATTGGTGGTTTATATTTATGATTTTTCTTCGTGACTATTGTAGTAGAGATAATGTGAGAACTTTGTCACTCTGCGGTAGAAATAGTGAAATAATTTAAAGCTTTCCATCACTTGCAGGTCACAGTTGGTGTGTGGCGCTGTGGCTGGCTTCTTCCAGTCATTCGTGTCGTCACCGATGGAGCTGGTTAAAACTCGCGTCCAGTTACAGACGGAAATGTCAGCTACGTCTGTCAAGACCTTATCTGTCGCTGCCTCATCTTCCACCACCATCAACAACTGTGCCACTTACACTAGTCCACTGGACTGCTTGAAGAAGATATATACCACAGAGGGGTGGAGAGGACTCTTCAGGGGACAATTCATCACTATCGCTAGAGACGTCAGTCTTTCCTAAATTTTATTTTTATAGGAATGCTTAGATATAAAAGATCAGTAAAATGCATTATAATTTTTTTTAAATACAAAATAAACACAGTACCACTAAACCAAGTCACAAGACCTTATAAAAACAACCCTTCCTCTCAACCAGTCAGTTGAACATTGAAGCTCACAGTCGGTTGTTTGACTTCAGTACAAGACTTGGGTATTGTCTGCTGGGTGAGGTTCTGTATTGTGTGTGTGCTGGGTGAGGTTCTGTATTGTGTGTGTGCTGGGTGAGGTTCTGTATTGTGTGTGTGCTGGGTGAGGTTCTGTATTGTGTGTGTGCTGGGTGAGGTTCTGTATTGTGTGTGTGCTGGGTGAGGTTCTGTATTGTGTGTGTGCTGGGTGAGGTTCTGTATTGTGTGTGTGCTGGGTGAGGTTCTGTATTGTGTGTGTGCTGGGTGAGGTTCTGTATTGTGTGTGTGCTGGGTGAGGTTCTGTATTGTGTGTGTGCTGGGTGAGGTTCTGTATTGTGTGCTGGGTGAGGTTCTGTATTGTGTGTGTGCTGGGTGAGGTTCTGTATTGTGTGTGTGCTGGGTGAGGTTCTGTATTGTGTGTGTGCTGGGTGAGGTTCTGTATTGTGTGTGTGCTGGGTGAGGTTCTGTATTGTGTGTGTGCTGGGTGAGGTTCTGTATTGTGTGTGTGCTGGGTGAGGTTCTGTATTGTGTGTGTGCTGGGTGAGGTTCTGTATTGTGTGTGCTGCTGGGTGAGGTTCTGTATTGTGTGTGTGCTGGGTGAGGTTCTGTATTGTGTGTGTGCTGGGTGAGGTTCTGTATTGTGTGTGTGCTGGGTGAGGTTCTGTATTGTGTGTGTGCTGGGTGAGGTTCTGTATTGTGTGTGTGCTGGGTGAGGTTCTGTATTGTGTGTGCTGGGTGAGGTTCTGTATTGTGTGTGCTGGGTGAGGTTCTGTATTGTGTGTGTGCTGGGTGAGGTTCTGTATTGTGTGTGTGCTGGGTGAGGTTCTGTATTGTGTGTGTGCTGGGTGAGGTTCTGTATTGTGTGTGTGCTGGGTGAGGTTCTGTATTGTGTGTGTGCTGGGTGAGGTTCTGTATTGTGTGTGTGCTGGGTGAGGTTCTGTATTGTGTGTGTGCTGGGTGAGGTTCTGTATTGTGTGTGCTGGGTGAGGTTCTGTATTGTGTGTGTGCTGGGTGAGGTTCTGTATTGTGTGTGTGCTGGGTGAGGTTCTGTATTGTGTGTGTGCTGGGTGAGGTTCTGTATTGTGTGTGTGCTGGGTGAGGTTCTGTATTGTGTGTGTGCTGGGTGAGGTTCTGTATTGTGTGTGTGCTGGGTGAGGTTCTGTATTGTGTGTGTGCTGGGTGAGGTTCTGTATTGTGTGTGTGCTGGGTGAGGCTCTGTATTGTGTGTGTGCTGGGTGAGGCTCTGTATTGTGTGTGTGCTGGGTGAGGTTCTGTATTGTGTGTGTGCTGGGTGAGACTGTATTGTGTGTGTGCTGGGTGAGGCTCTGTATTGTGTGTGCGCTGGATGAGGCTCTGTATTGTCTTCTGGATGAGGCTCTGTATTGTGTGTCTGCTGGGTGAGGCTCTGTATTGTGTGTCTGCTGGGTGAGGCTCTGTATTGTCTCCTGGGTGAGGCTCTGTATTGTGTGTCTGCTGGGTGAGGCTCTGTATTGTGTGTCTGCTGGGTGAGGCTCTGTATTGTGTGTGTGCTGGGTGAGGCTCTGTATTGTGTGTGTGCTGGGTGAGGCTCTGTATTGTGTGTGTGCTGGGTGAGGCTCTGTATTGTGTGTGCTGGGTGAGGCTCTGTATTGTGTGTGCGCTGGGTGAAGCGCTCTATTGTCTGCTGGGCGAGGCTCTGTATCGTCTCTCCTGGGTGAGGCTCTGTATTGTGTGCGCTGGGTGAGGCTCTGTATTGTGTGTCTGCTGGGTGAGGCTCTGTATTGTCTGCTGGGTGAGGCTCTGTATTGTCTGCTGGGTGAGGCTCTGTATTGTCTGCTGGGTGAGGCTCTGTATTGTCTGCTGGGTGAGGCTCTGTATTGTGTCTGCTGGGTGAGGCTCTGTATTGCGTGTCTGCTGGGTGAGACTGTATTGTGTGTGCTGGGTGAGGCTCTGTATTGTGTGTGTGCTGGGTGAGGTTCTGTATTGTGTGTGTGCTGGGTGAGGCTCTGTGTTGTGCGTCTCCTGGGTGAGGCTCTGTGTTGTGCGTCTCCTGGGTGAGGCTCTGTGTTGTGCGTCTCCTGGGTGAGGCTCTGTATAGTCAATGGTTTTCTTGTCTCTCCCAAAGTTAACTTCGACCTAGGCTTTAGAAATGTATGTGTGTGTGTTACTTTAGTATAGGAATGTTTTCAAAATATTGTAAGAGAATTTGATATAAACCTTTGTAATGTATACCGACAAATTGATTTAGAAAGACACTTGAGCAAACACTTGGACATATTTATTAGAAAACGTTTCGGTTCTGGGACCTTGATCAAGGTCCCAGAACCGGAACGTTTTCTAATAAATATGTCCTAGTGTTTCCCTACGTGTCCTTCTAAAGCAAGATAATTTGTTATAGTTGGAAAGTATACTGATGGTGCCTTTGTATTTGCAGGTGCCAGGTATAGCATCATACTTCCTGATCTACGAGTACCTAACTCGTTCCTGGGCCTCGAGTGACAACAGTATATCACCTCTGGCAGTGCTCGCTGGTGGTGGCTTTGCTGGAGCATTGTCCTGGGTTGTCAGTTATCCCATGGACGTTGTCAAGTCAAGACTACAGGTAAGCAGTAGAACACTTGACACTCCTTGAACTATTTATTTAGTACTTGACTGGGTGTATATACACTAACAGGTCTGTCTGTCTATATTCACTGATGGTTTAGGTTTTAAAGTATTCTTGGTTGGTGGTGAATATGTGCCAAGCGTCCTTAATTTCTCTTCGAGTAGAGTTTCAACCCAATTAAACAATGAGGACTGACCTTCCTGGGGTTCCACTGCATTTGTTAAAAACTTGTATATTCCCAAATTTCATGTAGGAATAATCGCTCATAGTTTTCACATTTTTCAAATATTTGTATCTTTAAGAATTAAGTAACGAACCGTAATAGCTCAGATCGTTTTACCTTCGCTGGCACAGGCTGACGGGGTTGGTGGCATCAACAAATACAAAGGAATCATGCACTGTACTAAAGCTAGCATTGCTGAAGAAGGCCTGGGAGTCATGTTCCGGGGCTTGAACTCTTCTCTCCTCCGTGCCTTCCCTACCAACGCTGCCACCTTCGCCGTCGTCACCTGGACACTGCAGCTGTGTCGTACTAAGGACCATCACAGTGACACGAGGCAATCCTGGAGAGAGGTACTGGCTGGAGGCGAGGCACTAGTCAAGGCAGCGGGTGTTCCCTCTTCACAAGAACTTATATTAACTTATCAAAGCCAGTCACAAACCCCAGCGTCCATGCTCGCCCAGGTTATAGCGGCCTCTAACGTGAGAACCATCCTGGATGAGAAAGTTGAGAGCGCGGAAAACGAAGTTCACACACACTGTACATGTGCTGAGGATAAGAGTATACCTTTCTTCATCAAGGGAAGAATACCGGAATTGTTTGGTTCAGTGTGTAGACAGGAAGGTAACGAGACGCTCGCGCACACTGCCAACTGGTCAAGACGAGGTGACATTCTCTCATGCACTGCTCTCTGGGCGCTCACCAAACACCAACACAATCTTAGTATAGTGTTATAGTTCTAAATTTCTGATCCCATGATCAACACACTCCTCAGTCTTTTAAGTTTAAATACTTCATTTTAGAGGTAAATAGCTACCACTACCACTGTCTAATAGTGACTAGCTTCTCGGTTGCGAGGATCATAGCTAATGACAAAACAGTTCTGTCTTCCGGCAGTGCTATGTGTGTGTATATATATATATATATATATATGTATATATATATATGTATATATATATATGTATATATATATATGTATATATATATATGTATATATATATATGTATATATATATGTATATATATATATGTATATATATATGTGTATATATATATATATATATATATATATATATGTATATATATATATATATATATATATATAGTTATATATATAGTTATATACAGTATATATGGATTGTATGTGCATATGTGTGTGTTAATGTTGCTGTATGTATTTTGTGTGTTTGTAAAAATAAATATATATTTTATTTTCAATAAACCTCTTATAGAGGATTTGTTTTAGGCTGAGTACAACTGTAGTTTAAACTACGTATTTTAATCAGATAATTTGCCCATATTTTTGTTAACTATTTTTTTAAGGTTTGCTTAAGACACTGGACATTGTACTATGACAATCATCCGCTTACTTGACTTTTATTTATGACGGTAAGTGACGTGCTCACTCGTCCTTGTTTTTAAGAGAATATAATGATAGTCTGACAGTGTTGTTGCTGACAGTGTGTGCTGACGTCCAGTGTGTGGGGACGAAGGGAAGGATTCAAGTTGGGCATCTCGTACCAGGAGAGAAACAGGATTTTTCTCCATCTCAATTCCTCTCGCGGTCCCAATTCCACTCCCCACCCCATTATCCCCCTCCCCACCCCATTATCCCTCTCCCCGCCCCATTATCCCTCTCCCCGCCCCATTATCCCTCTCCCCGCCCCATTATCCCTCTCCCCGCCCCATTCTCTCTCCCCACTCTTACTTTTATTGTTGACAGCGACCAAACACCTAAAATGAATCTCATTCACACATACCCCATGAACACTTATTTTTTCTTAACATATTATCATAAAATAAAAGACATTAATAGTCTACACATTTTTTAAAGAAATTTTAACACATTTGTTTATGTTGAGAAGTATCAAGTATACTTAATTTTAAAGCAAACGACAGTAGGTGTTATTCTGGTAACGCATTCAATATTGAGAAAAGAATTTGATATAAATGTACCGACACTCAAGGTAATGAAAAACATTTCGCCCGTGGCGAACAAAAAATAGTCTGCATATTGAGAAGTTGTATGTAACATCATAGTACCTTCCATACTGGCTGTCTTCTCCGGCACACGCCTCACTCTCTCAACATAATTGTTATAAAATTAAATTTGCTCTCAGGATTTCTTCTACGGAAACATTTGATTTATATTAGTGTATTTTTTGCGTCTTGCCTACAAAGTGGTTATGAATGTACAGGATGCGCATGAAGACAGTCGGTAGCAAGTGATGCTATATTTCCAGTTTATGGGCATTGCAGAGGTAGTCGGTGATATTTTGGTAAAAGTCGGTGTTTGTATACCGACAAACTGTGGGGAGAAGATACTTATGTCGATGAATGGTTCAGAGAACCGACACATTGATAAATTAGACACATGTGCAACGCTTGGTTATCTTTAATGAGGAAACGTTTCGCCACACAGTGGCTTCATCAGTCTATACAAAGGAGAATGGTGAAGAACAGGAGTTTGTAGTAATCAGTCCTTCAGCCTTGAGTCGATGTGGTTAGTACATCAGTCTTGAAAAGAATACAGCATATGTGCTGCACCTCTCCTGCCTACGGTATATGAGCTACTTCTCCGCACATATCCTGTATTCTTTCCAAAATTGATGGGCTGACCACATAGACTGAAGGCTGAGGGACTGATTACCTCAAACTCCTGTTCTTCACCATTCTCCTTTGTATGGACTGATGAAGCCACTGTGTGGCGAAACGTTTCCTCATTAAGGACACCCAAGTGTTGCACATGTGTCTAATTTATCAGAAGATACTTATGCCAGGTCGACAGGAACCAGCGCAGGTGTCAGTCCCCGAGGGGTAGACTAGGTGAACGTGGACGAGAGGCCCTTTAGTCTAGAACAGAGAGAGCACAAGTACGTGTACAACATACCTTGTTGAACTCTTGTCTGAGATGCCGGAACACACAAGGTCACCTGTTGAAACTTCAAAAGGGGGCAGATTAGTCTTAAAGGCGTATGATTTGCGTAAGCGACATAATCTGAAGGTTGCCTTGATCAGTCTCGTACTGGCCCAGAACTAAGGAAGGGTTAGCATGTTAATTGTGCTCGCTAAACTAATTCTTAAACCGCCACACACTACACGAGCAAGTGACTCGCGCTCCTTACCGGACGTGACCCACTTTATTCAGTCGACCTTTGTCCACTCTGGTCTCTATTCTTCCATGTTGTGTAGTGTACTTTTTGCCCCCCAGTGGGCGAAACATCTTAATAAAATGTCCAAGTGTTGCACATGTGTGTTTGTTTCCACTATCTAAATTATGATAAAAAATCAAAATAAGCATCATGTAAATGTGCCGTGTCAACCCTGTACATATATATTTATTTTAACTTTCTATATATATATATATATATATATATATATATATATATATATATATATATATATATATATATATATATATATATATATATATATATATATATTATATATATAATAATAATAATTTGTGTGTATAATTATTAAAGATATATGGATTGTAGCTGTATAGATTATAGATGTAACTATGTATTGATATATGAATAAACAAAAGGGTGGACGAGAAGCTCGAACCGCGGTCCATAAATTGACACTCCATCACTACCGTTCAGGCTAGCCTAGGCCTCGTAACAGAAAGGATTACTACTGTCAGTTTACGGACCGCAGTTCGAGCCCCTCGTCCTCGCTTCTGTTCATTCATCTACAGTTCCTTATAACTTAGAGTTTCAGACAAGTATAGATGAGTCCTATACTGTATACCTTTGTTTTGACACGAACTTAATATTGAACTCTTAATAAAATATTTGATTGCTTGGAGACGCCTTCAGTCGCAGCAACTATGGGAAAAAACGCCACTGCAGTGACTTGATAGAACCACTGCAGCGACTTGATAGAACCACTGCAGCGACTTGATGGAACCACTGCAGCGACTTGATGGAACCACTGCAGCGACTTGATGGAACCACTGCAGCGACTTGATGGAACCACTGCAGCGACTTGATGGAACCACTGCAGCGACTTGATGGAACCACTGCAGCGACTTGATGGAACCACTGCAGCGACTTGATAGAACCACTACGACTTGATAGAACTACTACAACGACTTGATAGAACCACTGCAACGACTTGATAGAACCACTGCAACGACTTGATAGAACCACTGCAACAACTTGATAGAACCACTGCAACAACTTGATAGGACCACTACTACGACTTGATAGAACCACTGCAGCGACTTGATAGAACCACTGCAGCGACTTGATAGAACCACTGCAACGACTTGATAGAACCACTGCAACGACTTGATAGAACCACTGCAACGACTTGATAGAACCACTGCAACGACTTGATAGAACCACTGCAACGACTTGATAGAACCACTGCAACAACTTGATAGGACCACTACGACTTGATAGAACCACTACAACGACTTGATAGAACCACTGCAATGACTATAGAACACCTGCAATGACTTTATAGAACCACTGCAACTTTATAGAACCACTGCAACGACTTGATAGAACCACTACTACGACTTGATAGAACCACTACTACGACTTGATAGAACCACTACAACGACTTGATAGAACCACTACAACGACTTGATAGAACCACTGCAGCGACTTGATAGAACCACTACTACGACTTGATAGAACCACTGCAACGACTTTATAGAACCACTGCAACAACTTGATAGAACTACTACGACTTGATAGAACCACTACAACGACTTGATAGAACCACTGCAACAACTTGATAGGACCACTACTACGACTTGATAGAACCACTGCAGCGACTTGATAGAACCACTACAGCGACTTGATAGAACCACTGCAATGACTTGAACCACTGCAGCGACCTGCTAGAACCACTGCAGCGACTTGATAGAACCACTGCAACAACTTGATAGAACTACTACGACTTGATAGAACCACTGCAATGACTTGATGGAACCACTGCAATGACTTGAACCACTGCAGCGACCTGCTAGAACCACTGCAGCGACTTGATAGAACCACTGCAACGACTTGATAGAACCACTGCAACGACTTGATAGAACCACTGCAACGACTTGATAGAACCACTGCAACGACTTGATAGAACCACTGCAACGACTTGATAGAACCACTGCAACAACTTGATAGGACCACTACTACGACTTGATAGAACCACTACAACGACTTGATAGAACCACTGCAATGACTATAGAACACCTGCAATGACTTTATAGAACCACTGCAACTTTAGAGAACCACTGCAACTTTATAGAACCACTGCAACGACTTGATAGAACCACTACAACGACTTGATAGAACCACTACTACGACTTGATAGAACCACTGCAGCGACTTGATAGAACCACTACTACGACTTGATAGAACCACTGCAATGACTATAGAATCACAACTACTTGATAGAACCACTGCAACGACTTTATAGAACCACTGCAACGAATTGATAGAACCACTGCAATGAACTGATACAACCACTGCAATGACTTGATAGAACCACAGTAACGACTTGATAGAACCACTGCTACGATCTGATAGAACCATTACCAGCACACGATGGTGTCATAACCAGTAATGGAAGTGTTAAGAGGTGAAGCAGATGTTAATACAAGTGTTAGTGGCGTCCCTCAAGGCTGCCACGAACCTTCAAACTTTTAGGTCGGTCATTTGACCTTAATTTGGTTTTCAAGTGATGTTGGCTTTTTTAATTTTTGCTTGATGGTATTTTGTGTATGTGTGTGTGTGTGTGTGTGTGTGTGCGCGCGCGCGCGTTCGTTACTTTTCGAGTTTTGTCAAGTTTATCGTATTTTCTTGCTATATGAAGATCATTACAAAGTTCCATTCAGTTTTTTTTTCTTAAACTTGAGTATGATTAGGAAAATGTCACTCTGGGGAAAGCTTTATATATATATATATATATATATATATATATATATATATATATATATATATATATATATATATATATATATATATATATATATATATAAATTGAATATTAACTGAGGTTTAGACGAATGTAAGTAATCAAAGGTGAACATGTGTAGGGAGCTTGTGATCAATGAATAATATAATTAATTCTGGAAGGGATATAATTAAATAAAACGAAAGCGTAGCTTTTGTTTTGTTAAAAGCGTAGCTTTTGTTTTGTTAAAAGCGTAGCTTTTGTTTTGTTAAAAGCGTAGCTTTTGTTTTGTTAAATAAAAGCGTAGCTTTCGTTTTGTTAGCAGGTACTTGTTTTACACCTAAAAAATTAAGGCAGGCGAAATTGTAGATCTGATTGAGGTAAAGAAATTTTAGTGGCCGCATCCGTCATGTTAGTCTTGGAACGCAGCGAGGAAGATGTTAAGTAATTCACACTATAATTGTGGAGGAATTATCTCAACATCTGCACACTAAAATTAGTAGTGGGTAGTACTGGCGGCGGTGTGGCACACGCTGCAAATACCAGAAATGAAAAGCAGAAGCTTCATTAAGGCAGGTAAAAACCAGTAGGACTGTGGTGTCTGTGCTGGAGTGACTGCAAGGAATACCGTCTACGTCGTCTTGAATAACTTGCTGGAACCTACGTCACTGAGACAATTATCCCCGAAACCATAAACCAGCGCCAACACTTGCTTATGTCCGAAGTTCTGAAATTTAAGAGTTTTCAATATGTTTAAGGTTAACGTATAGTAAACATTACCAATTCTCGTTAAACATAAAAACGGGAAAGAAACTACCCGAGGCAGGAATACATCGCCTCTAACAGCGGCAACTAAACCGTCCAAAATAATCGTTAATTTCCATTATTACATTATGTATAACTATTATAATATTATCTTTTGTTAGATTATAAATAATGTATGTGTGAATGTCGAAATATTATACATTTGTTTTTATTTACAGATAATACTGGTAACTATTCTTCATTTAAATTACTTAGAGAATTGTTGTCTCAAGGGAGGTTCCTTTATGCTGGTGAGGGGATCTTGATCTAAGGAATTGGACCTGTGTTCCAGTTCCTTGAATCAAGCCTAAACGCCTTCCATTACCCATGACGCGGTATCGCCCCTATGGATTTAGAGCTCCCCCATGATTGTAATATGTATTTAGAGAATTGCCACATGAGACGTTGCTTGACAGTCATCAAGGTTCTGCGGGGAGAGTAGTACCTTGATCAAGGTTCTGCGGGGAGAGTAGTACCTTGATCAAGGTTCTGCGGGGAGAGTAGTACCTTGATCAAGGTTCTGCGGGGAGAGTAGTACCTTGATCAAGGTTCTGCGGGGAGAGTAGTACCTTGATCAAGGTTCTGCGGGGAGAGTAGTACCTTGATCAAGGTTCTGCGGGGAGAGTACCTTGATCAAGGTTCTGCGGGGAGAGTAGTACCTTGATCAAGGTTCTGCGGGGAGAGTAGTACCTTGATCAAGGTTCTGCGGGGAGAGTAGTACCTTGATCAAGGTTCTGCGGGGAGAGTAGTACCTTGATCAAGGTTCTGCGGGGATAGTACCTTGATCAAGGTTCTGCGGGGAGAGTAGTACCTTGATCAAGGTTCTGCGGGGAGAGTAGTACCTTGATCAAGGTTCTGCGGGGAGAGTAGTGCCTTGATCAAGGTCTTGCGGGGAGAGTAGTGCCTTGATCAAGGTCCTGCGGGGAGAGTAATGCCTTGATGTAGGTCCAGCAGGGAGAGTAGTGCCTTGATCAAGGTTCTGCGGGGAGAGTAGTGCCTTGATCAAGGTTCTGCGGGGGAGAGTAGTGCCTTGATCAAGATTCTGCGGGGAGAGTAGTGCCTTGATCAAGGTTCTGCGGGGAGAGTAGTGCCTTGATCAAGGTTCTGCGGGGAGAGTAGTGCCTTGATCAAGGTTCTGCGGGGAGAGTAGTGCCTTGATCAAGGTTCTGCGGGGAGAGTAGTGCCTTGATCAAGGTTCTGCGGGGAGAGTAGTGCCTTGATCAAGGTTCTGCGGGGAGAGTAGTGCCTTGATCAAGGTTCTGCGGGGAGAGTAGTGCCTTGATCAAGGTTCTGCGGGGAGAGTAGTGCCTTGATCAAGGTTCTGCGGGGGGAGAGTAGTGCCTGGATCAAGGTTCGGCGGGGAGAGTAGTGCCTTGATCAAGGTTCTGCGGGGAGAGTAGTGCCTTGATCAAGGTTCTGCGGGGAGAGTAGTGCCTTGATCAAGGTTCTGCGGGGAGAGTAGTGCCTTGATCAAGGTTCTGCGGGGAGAGTAGTGCCTTGATCAAGGTTCTGCGGGGAGAGTAGTGCCTTGATCAAGGTTCTGCGGGGAGAGTAGTGCCTTGATCAAGGTTCTGCGGGGAGAGTAGTGCCTTGATCAAAGTCCAACAGGGAGAGTAGGGCCTTGATCAAGGTCCTGCGGGGAGAGTAGTGCCTTGATCAAGGTCCAACAGGGAGTAGTGCCTTGATCAAGGTCCAGCAGGGAGAGTAGTGCCTTGATCAAGGTCCAGCAGGAAGAGTAGTGCCTTGATCAAAGTCCAGCAGGAAGAGTAGTGCCTTGATCAAAGTCCAGCAGGGGGAGTATGTTTTGATCAAGGTCCAGCAGGGAGAGTAGTGCCTTAATCAAGGTCCAGCAGGAAGAGTAGTGCCTTGATCAAGGTCCAGCAGGGAGAGTAGTGCCTTGATCAAGGTCCAGCAGGGAGAGTAGTGCCTTGATCAAGGTCCAGCAGGGAGAGTAGTGCCCTGATCAAGGCTGTGCAGGAATAGTGCCTTGATTAAGGCCTAGCAGGGACAGTAGTGCCCTGATTAAGGCTCTGTAGGAAGAGTAGTGGCTTGATCAAGGGAATTATAAGTACACTTCTTTTCCTACGGGAGTAGGCATTTTTAACGGAGTAGGCATTTTTAACGGAGTAGGCATTTTTAACGGAGTAGGTGGTGGTGCTCGTGATCAAGGTGGAGAGGTTGTGGTGCTCGTGATCAAGGTGGAGAGGTGGTGGTGCGCGTGATCAAGGTGGAGAGGTGGTGGTGCTCGTGATCAAGGTGAGGGAGAGGTGGTGATGCTCGTGATCAAGGTGAGGGAGAGGTGGTGATGCTCGTGATCAAGGTGAGGGAGAGGTGGTGGTGCTCGTGATCAAGGTGAGGGAGAGGTGGTGGTGCTCGTGATCAAGGTGAGGGAGAGGTGGTGGTGCTCGTGATCAAGGTGAGGGAGAGGTGGTGGTGCTCGTGATCAAGGTGAGGGAGAGGTGGTGATGCTCGTGATCAAGGTGAGGGAGAGGTGGTGATGCTCGTGATCAAGGTGAGGGAGAGGTGGTGGTGCTCGTGATAAAGGTGGAGAGGTGGTGGTGCTCGTGATCAAGGTGAGGGACAGGTGGTGGTGCTCGTGATCAAGGTGAGGGACAGGTGGTGGTGCTCGTGATCAAGGTGTGGGAGAGGTGGTGGTGCTCGTGATCAAGGTGGAGAGGTGGTGGTGCTCGTGATCAAGGTGGAGAGGTGGTGGTGCTCGTGATCAAGGTGAGGGAGAGGTGATGGTGCTCGTGATCAAGGTGAGGGAGAGGTGATGGTGCTCGTGATCAAGGTGAGGGAGAGGTGATGGTGCTCGTGATCAAGGTGAGGGAGAGGTGATGGTGCTCGTGATCAAGGTGAGGGAGAGGTGGTGGTGCTCGTGAACAAGGTGGAGAGGTGGTAGTGCTCGTGATCAAGGTGAGGGAGAGGTAGTGGTGCTCGTGATCAAAGGTGAGGGAGAGGTGGTGGTGCTCGTGATCAAGGTGAGAGGTGGTGGTGCTCGTGATCAAAGGTGAGGGAGAGGTGGTGGTGCTCGTGATCAAAGGTGAGGGAGAGGTGGTGGTGCTCGTGATCAAAGGTGGAGATGTGGTGGTGCTCATGATCAAGGTGAGGGAGAGGTGGTGGTGCTCGCGATCAAGGTGAGGGAGAGGTGTTGCTGCTCGTGATTAAGGTGAGGGTTTTTAGGTGCTGCTCGTGATCAAAGGTGAGGGAGAGGGGGAGTGTTCGTGATCAAAGGTGAGGGAGAGGGGGAGTGTTCGTGATCAAAGGTGAGGGAGAGGGGGGAGTGCTCGTGATCAAAGGTGAGGGAGAGTGGGAGTGCTCGTGATCAAAGGTGAGGGAGAGGGGGGGTGCTCGTGGTCAAAGGTAAGGGAGGGGAGGGGATGCTCGTGATCAAAGGTAAGGGGGGCGGGGAGTGCTCGTGATCAAAGGTAAGGGAGAGGGGGAGTGCTCGTGAACAAAGGTGAGGGAGAGGGGGGAATGCTCGTGATCAAAGGTGAGGGAGAGGGGGGAGTGCTCGTGATCAAAGGTGAGGGAGAGGGGGGAGTGCTCGTGATCAAAGATGAGGGAGAGGGGGGAGTGCTCGTGATCAAAGGTGAGGGAGAGGGGGAGTGCTCGTGATCAAAGGTGAGGGAGAGGGGGAATGCTCGTGATCAAAGGTGAGGGAGAGGGGGAGTGCTCGTGATCAAAGGTGAGGGAGAGTGGGGAGTGCTCGTGATCAAAGATAAGGGAGAGGAGGGGGTTCTCGTGGTCAAAGGTGAGGGACAGGAGGGTGCTCGTGATCCAAGGAACTGCAGTTGTCCTCCCATTATTCCTTGGATCAAAATTCGTTGCCTTTCATTCCCCTCGACAATGTATTAACAGCCCTTGAGGTTTAGTGCTTATGCCAGTGAATGTAGTAGTGAATGATTCAGACTGGCAGTGTTCATGTGTATGTCTTGTTATGTGTTATATCTGTCTCTTGTAATGTCTTCGTTTCTTTTGTAATTTCTTCGTTACGTCGGTTTCTATTGTCTTAGTGTTGTCTGTTACGTGCGTCTCCCATTACGTTGTCTTAAGCTAAATTCCTGACAACGGAGAATTTCTCGTCACTGCTTTCCCAGTGGTAGGAGTAAGTACGTTTAATAGTTCACGAACAGGAATATTTCTTATGAAGAGTTTCCCGACGTATTACACAAGAGGCTGGAATTAAAAACCTCTGATTAAGGCTTTTGTTTTTTTTTTAATAACCTTTACATACACATTTCCGGTGGTGAACTATTGGTAAAATTCCATAAAAAAAAAAAAAAGTTTGGCTACCTGAAGATCATATCCCACACGTTTTCTCCGTAATTATAAAAACATCAAATATACTTATGCAGTTTCTAAGAATGTTTAGGCAAATTATTTTATTACAATTATCAGTTTTTAGGTTACTGTCAACATGAGGTGCACAATTAACTTGCCACTTCGGTGGCAAAACTTATCTAAATCTTTCAACTTTGGTAAAAACTGTTGCGCCTTAAGATTTTTCTTTGGTTTCAGTTTTGTTTTGTTTTTGAAGGAAAGTGGCGTGATTCGTAATTATTCCAAGTATATTTTTAATTCTTTTTTTTTTTCATTGTCAGAGGAAAATTAAGGAGAATCTCATGTAAATGTTGAGCAGTACCTCCACGAGTGTTTTGAAAATAGTTGAACGGGTGTGGACTGAGACGGTACAGGTGTAAATAGCGCACTAGTAGAGGTTACAACATGCACTACACAAACTAGTTTGGTAAGGTATGTGTACTAGGATTATCGTAGATGCTACTGTGTAATGATCCTTTTTTTTTATTTAAGTGTCAAGTCTACACTTTACACTAATGCTGAACCATCTAACAAATTATTTGACTCTCGTGTCAGGAGGTACTTGTTATGACCAACAAAAATATCACGAACAAAATATCCCGCAATCTTAGGACACTGTAGTGATGTTTTGTATTTGAAAGAGGCGGATGCTAAAAGTATAGGCGTATAATCTTTATTTACTACAAGTACATGTACAAGGTATAGTCCTAACAGACATCAATGACATACTACTATATAGAAAGCAGCTTGTTATGCAGAGCATTTCGGGCAAATGAGGTCATCTTTGTCCCCAAGATGAGACCCACACTGATAGGTGAACAGGAACAGCGGGTGTCTTAAGGAAACACGTCCCAATATTTCCACCAGTATTGGAGATCAAACACCGGACCTGTGTGTGTGAGCTGTGTGGTAGCAATCCAGGCAGGTTGTTTGGGTCGGGCTGCACTCCCTCCATCCCCCACCTTAGGACAAAGAAAATTAATAATTTTAGAGCCAAACTAAGCATTTTAAAGTTAAATTTTTTTTTCAGAGCATTGCTTAGTTGGGACCTGAGGAAGTCTTGATTTAATCTGCGGTAACAAAAAGACTTAGTATTATATTTGCTCAAACTGTGGTGCTAATTTACGCTCCATTTACCACTCGTATGCAAATCAGGGCCAGCGTTAAGAGGCTGGCTCCTGATAAACAAAACTCTAGCCTTTGTAATTTAAATACATAAAAGCAACTGTAATCCTTAAATAAAAAGGTGAATATAGGAAATCTTCATATTAAAAACAGCAATAATTGCACACCAGTTTATCTTTTCAGCAAAACTGTGATAAATCTTTCCGTGCCTAGTGTTTATCTCAAAAATTCTGCACACCTCTTCATGAAGGATAAAAAAAAAAATCTAAAATTTTGAAAAGCTAAATTGATCGTTAATATAATTTGAAGATAAATGTGGATTTACATGACTGGCAGAAAAGTTTTCACCTGGATGGCTGTTGCAGGAAGATACATTTTTCGTAAATGTACAGATGAGCTCCTAGTATTATCACGTAATTCTTCCATATTTTTTGGGGTGTGTAACTGAGAACATTATAGTCTGGGTCTATGGGGAATAGGCTTTTTTTGTAACAAAATGTAACCTAAGCTAATGTTAAATTTTGTTAGATTGTTTTTTGACTCAACCCCCCCCCCTTAAAAAATTCATTGTGCTCAAATTTGACACTATAGTACAAGTCTTATTAATTAAAAATCTACATAACGTATGGCTAAGCTCAACACAGAGCTCATCTCTCTACAAGCCACTTTTATCACGTGAACTTTAATGAATAACTAGCCATCAGATAAAGGAAGAGTACAGAAACACACACACAGCTTAAATAAGTAGTCACGTGAGGATTCTCTCCTCTTTCCATACGATGGACGTGAAATAACCTACCAAAGAATTTGTATATCTATCTAAATTGTATTTTTTGTTTTTCAAAGATAGTTTTGGCGCAAATTCTCCTTGATGCTGGGGAATTATTCTGGATCGGGTTATTTAAACCTGCTTTTACCTAAATCAAACTTGATTACGTCTTCCCCAAACATTCCATGACTTACTGATTTAACGATTCATCATGAAAAACATTTGGTTAAAAAAAGAAATTGCCAAAGAATAAAATTTCATAACTATTTTTCCAATGTTTTCCTGGGATGGGGAGAGATCAATCTTCAGGTGATCAATTTCAACACCTGCATGAAAAATGTGTAGCTATGTGGACATGCTGAGAGCAGATATTGGTAATAAACTACTGTATTTCATCTCAAACAGAATTTAAGAACATTCATTAAGGACGCCAGTTTTCCATCTTTGTCCAGACATATTTTAACTTTAAAAAAAATTCTTCTGTAAAAACTTGTAACCTTGAATAATAGATATTATAATACTTATAACTGTATTACATAATTTAAATGAACTGAGACAGTGTAAACAGTACGAGTTAAATATATCTTAGTCTTTCTGAAAGCTTCAAGTTAGGATTTTCTTGGAATATAAAAACTTATTGAACTATAAATGTGAATCTGAACAGTGTGGGGAGTTTATAATATGTTTAATTTGTTTATATGTAAAATCTGATCTGTAAGGCATTTTACTTTAGGCCAAAAATAAAAGTTTTGTTAAATTTATCACTGATTTTTCTAAACTACTAGTTTTCGGTTTAAATTATCATATAATTCCTCATTATTTTTAATTATACGAACTGAAGCTTAATTAAGGTCACAGGTCCTCACTATATCCACCACACGACAGCTACTCTTAAGCTGGTCTAATATCTCGATTTTCTTCGTAACCTTTCCTTGCCACTTTTGGCAACACTTGTATGCCTACTGGGTGCCATGATTGCTTGGCAGATACAGGATATGGCAATTAAAACCATCTAAACTCAATCCACAAACATAAACACAGCTAGCTCCTAGCTGAGTTGGGGAAGTATCCCATGGGCGTCACTCCAAATTTTTTTCACTCCCGCAAAACGAACCGTGTTAAGTTAATTTTATGAAGTGTTGTGTAAAATTGTGCTGCAATTTTTCAATAGTGCAATAACCAAAACGTGCCAAATAGAACCGTGTAATGTAACTGTCTACTGTACTTTATATGGTGTCAGCGATTTACAGAATTCTGGACCACCATCTTTCTGCAGGAACTGCCTCCATATTGCAGGCAGTTCCTGCAAGCACCTATATCATCCAGCTGCTTTCGTCTGCAACAAAACTACTGTAGCGCCCTTCCAGTAACACTACCTGTATTAAATTCGGTTGTGTACTGTATAAATGGCTGAAAATTTATTTTGGACTGGACATTTTAAAGTAATTTGTTGGTCCACGGTTTAAATTGATTATTAATACTATTTTAATTTTATATAAAATTGAGTGTACACAAATGCAGAATATAATGATTACTTACCAAGTTATTATCTTGGTGATACATCCTAATGCCTCTAGCAGGCACGTATGCAAAATATTGAACAATATTAGATACCTTACCTATTTGGTGAGTTGATACCATATATAAGGAGGCGTAATTAAATTATTGTAGGTACACGCGATGATCAACATACCGTCCAGTCACAGCGTCCAGCATTATCTTTATCATCAGCCTTGTTGAGAAATGGCATTACCAGCTAAGTTTAAAGAGTTTGTACTTAGAAAGACAGCTCATCGCCTGCACAGCCGCCCCTGCAGACGAGGTCTTGAGAAGCTGTCGAAGTCATCTCTCAACGGGCTGTAAAGAATTATAATTGTAAGATTATGAATTACCCCTAGGGGGTGTTATGTCAGCATATTTCATTCACTGATTGTTGACAAATTACATACTTGGTTGGACTCAAAAGTCCGCACCTTACTGCCGACTATAGGCTGATTACAAACTCCTTGCGACTCAAGAACTGCGCAGTCCCCCGTACTACAAGAAATTCGTAACCTACCTTGCTCTTGTAGTGTGAGCTATGGTGTTCTTCACACCTTCGACAGGTATCGGTGACTTGATAGAAGCTGAAGTGTCCTTGGATATGTCCACGTCTTCCATAGTCTAGGAATACGCACACTGGTACACTATGTTCCACAAGATTTGTCTTTATTATTCACAATCTTATCACTAAAGAAGCTGATCACACTTCTCTTAAGTGTTTATTGTGTTTTATGAGACACTTTGTTCACACTAACGCACAGATCGTTCTTTGTTGGTTATCCTGGCATCAGTGTCACTCTCAGTAGAGTCAAAAGTAATCTCAAGACGCCACAGCGCCCCACGCCGTCACTGCCCCTTGCACAAAGGAAAAGCTGACATAGTACTTTTGCTTCCTTGCCACTTCCTCGATGAAGCAAAGCAGAATGTTTAAATCTTGCTGTCTTAAGCATAGACAACAATGTCCACTATCTTTACTATGGTAATAAAGTGTAAGCAGGATTTTCCTTAATTGTTCTGCTAAAGTAAGAGATGTACCGTCTCTTATTAAAATACACTCTGCAACACAGGACCGCACGGAGCGTCGAGCCACGTCACATACTGGTACTGCATCTGGGGTCAATTACTTGCTGTAGCAGTAAACAAGATATTTGCCCCTTCTGAGAGGGCTGGGCCCCTCAGGGCTGAAAGGGGCTGATACCCCCCTCCTGGAGAAATTTTCTCCACACTGGGGGGGCGGCGGAGGTTCGCTGCATGTGAACTATTCATCACTTAACATTAATTTAATTTTCTCACTCGCCACCACTGCTGCTTGTCTTTTCTGAACAGCTTTAGTCTGTGTGGTTTCTGGAGAATCACTAATTTTGTTTTCAACATTGTGTAATTCTAACGGTACTAATTTATTTGTCTGCTTATTCACTACACCTTTGCTCAAAACATCAACTGTCCTGATGATTCCATTTGCATCAGGATATATGGTCACAATTTTTCCAAGTGGCCATTAGGACCTCGGACCATCATGGTCGATAATCACTATGTCACCAGGTCTTAAGGACTTATGATTTTCAGGAACACCAGCTCCATAGAAGTGTTCTCTCAATGAGGTGAGATAGTCTTCTCGCCAAATTTTTTCCCAACGTTCAATCACTTTATTAAGGTGTTTGAATTTACGCCTGAGTTGCTCAGGTTCGAAATAAGTAGGATCCTCTATGATTTCTTTATCATTCATGGGAGGAACAGGTTCGAGCCTTCTGCCATGGAGTAAATGAGATGGACTTAACACTTCTAAATTGTCCAGATCATCGGTAACATAAGTTAGAGGTCTGTTAACTCTATTTTCTATTTCAGTCACAACTGTACGGAATTCTTCTAAGTCGATTCTTTGACCATGAAGAGTCTTCCTTAAACAACGGTTTACAATGCCGATCATTCTTTCATAAAATCCGCCGTGCCATGGAGATTTAGGAGGAATGTATCTCCAACGACATCTGCGTTGATTCAGCATCTGTTGTACTTCTGGTTGATCAAAGATCTTGCTTATATAAGCAGCATCAGCAACAAAGTTCGTTGCATTATCTGAAATCATCAGTCTGGGACATGCACTTCTGGCTGCAAACCTTCTGAATAACTTGATAAAGGTTTCAGAAGACATGCCAGTGGCTACTTCTGGATGTACTGCTCTAGTCGTAGCGCAAGTGAACAAACAGATGTGCACCTTGATAGGAACTTTGTCAACTGTTTTGTCAACTGTTATTGGTCCAGTGCAATCGACACCTGTCACCTTAAATGGAGTGATATGACAAACTCTTTCAGAGGTGTATAGAGGTGGACCTGGATACTGACATACTCGCAAACCGTAGTGACGACAAGTAATGCAGTCCCTTATTTGTTTTTTTATCACACTTTGTCGACCTTGAGGTATCCAGTATGATTGTCGTATATGACAAAGTGTGTCAGCTACCCCACCATGTAACACGTTACTGTGGGCGTTTTGAACAATCAGTTTTGTTAGCCAATGATTCTTGGGGATCAATATTGGATGAATGGCTTCTTTAGGTAGTGAAGAATTATGAATTCTTCCTCGACTTCTTACAATCTTTTCTGAGTCGAGATAAAGTCCTAATGAATTAACCATAACAGGTTTCTTTGTGGAGTTAACTTGTGTTTCCAGAAATTTATATTCTGTAGAGAAAACATTTTCTGTAATAGTTTCATTCAGTATTTAATGTGTTCAAGACATTCATAATTAGCTTTTATTCCTTTAATGAATTTAAATACAAAAGCTGTAACTCTTAAGAGTTTACCCAAAGATGAGTATTTAGATCCACCAATGACTATTTCTGATGTGTCTGCTTTATTTACACAGATTATTTCAGCTGTGTTCAAGCAGACTGTTTCTTTTGGCATAATGTGAGCTTTTTGCTGAGGCCAGTTGTTTTCGTTAGAGAGCCAGTTCGGTCCGAGGAGCCATAATTTATTATCCACAAATTTCTTGAGTGGAACACCACGTGGCAAAATGTCAGCTGGATTCTCTTGGGTAGAGACGTGGAGAAAGAGATAAACTCTCTGCATCTCTTTTATTTCTGCTACTCTGTTCTGTACATAGACCAACTTATTCTTATTATTTCTTAACCACTGGAGAACTGCTTCATTATCACTCCAGATCACGGTTTTTTCAATAGTGAGATGATCAAGTACTTTGTTGAGATAGACAGCTAATTTTGTACCTACATAGAGTGCTGTCAGTTCCAATTGTGGTACTGTTCTGACCTTCAAGGGTGCTATCCTGACCTTTGAAGTAATTAGTGTACTTCCTTCAGCATTACTCATGTAAGCTACAGCGCCAAAACCTCTGGTTGTCGCATCACAGAACACATGTAATGTGTACTTGTTTCCCTCTTGACCTATTTGTCTGGGAAGTGTAATTTGATGAAGTTGTTTAAACTCCCTGGGTATTTCATCCTATGCTTGACTCATTTCTTGAGGAAAGTTCTCATCCCATCCCTTAATTGCACTGAATTTATATGCCACATCCTTAGAGGCATATTTGCTTCTTTCATCTCCTTGTTAGGTTCTCTGTATAAGGATTTCAAATCCTCCACTTTATTCACAGTACCTTGAAGATCGTCCACATAGAAACTTTTCTTTAAGATTTCTTTGAAGGGACTTTCAGATTTCTTCAAATGTGCATTTAGAGTAGCTTCTAGTAAGAATGGAGAGGATGTTGCACCAAATAATACTGATTTGAAACGGTATGTTTTCACAGGACTTTGAGGATCATGTGGATTTTCAGGCCACAAGAATCGAGTATAATCTCTATCTATTTCTTGTAGTCCTACTCTTAAGAAAGCTTTGGAAATATCAGTCGTGTAAACATATGGGTTTGTGCGAAATTTCATAAGCACGTCTTCAAGCTTCTCAGTTAGTGAGGGTCCGGTCATCAGACAGTCATTAAGACTTGCTACATCTTTATTTGCACGTGCGCTGCAATTATATACAACACGTAGTGGAGTGGTTTCAGAATCTTTTCTGACTCCGTGGTGCGGGAGATAATGAACTTCTGTCTTCAACTTATCTTCGACTATTTCCTCAACAAATTTATTGTCCAACTGTTCTTGCACGATATTATCATAGACAGTCAGTAGCTCTGGATTCTTCCTAAGCTCATATATTTGTGCTTTCATTTGTCCGAAAGCCATGCGATAATTGCTAGGCAGATGTGGTGGATTTAATTTCCATGGTAACCTAACCCAATACTATCCTTCTTCATATTTAAGAGTTTACCTGGAGTTTACCTGGAGAGAGTTCCGGGGGTCAACGCCCCCGCGGCCCGGTCTGTGACCAGGCCTCCTGGCGGATCAGAGCCTGATCAACCAGGCTGTTGCTGCTGGCTGCACGCAAACCAACGTACGAGCCACAGCCCGGCTGATCCGGAACTGACTTTAGGTGCTTGTCCAGTGCCAGCTTGAAGACTGCCAGGGGTCTGTTGGTAATCCCCCTTATGTGTGCTGGGAGGCAGTTGAACAGTCTCGGGCCCCTGACACTTATTGTATGGTCTCTTAACGTGCTAGTGACACCCCTGCTTTTCATTGGGGGGATGGTGCATCCTCTGCCAAGTCTTTTGCTTTCGTAGTGAGTGATTTTCGTGTGCAAGTTCGGTACTAGTCCCTCTAGGATTTTCCAGGTGTATATAATCATGTATCTCTCCCTCCTGCGTTCCAGGGAATACAGGTTTAGGAACCTCAAGCGCTCCCAGTAATTGAGGTGTTTTATCTCCTTTATGCGTGCCGTGAAAGTTCTCTTTACAAATATTAGTTATAAGTCTGAGAATTGTGGGTTTGGTTTATTTACATCAATTCCTATCGCATCTAAATCCCACAACTTATCAACTGGTTCATTCATTTCTTCCAGTAATGATAATTTTTGCTGTGGTACATGATCAGCGGTTATTCTCGTAACTAGTACATTTTCCACTGAATCAATATCAGTTTCTTTCCCACTTTGAGAGGGAATGGGACCACATATCATGTGGCCTCCTGCTGTTTTCAGCAAGTGAACATCATGTTTACTTAGTATATTTTGCACAAGACAGTGATAATAATCACTTCCAATGATTAAATCAAATGGACTAATAGTGTCCGTCTGTATGTCAGGACAGGCTAACTTGACCTTAGCTGCTTTCAATGCTGCAACTGTTTCTTTTAATCCCTGGATCTGCACAGACTTAGGCAAATCATCTACTACCACAGTGTCTACTGCCTTTTCCTGTTTCCTAGACCAACAGTGAATCTGGCTAGGTCATATGTCTGTTTACCAGAATTTTGGAAAAAACCAGCTATATCCAACTGCACTTTGGCATAGGGTTGTTTATTCAGTTTATGTAACATTGTTCTTCTAATGAAAGACCTTTGTGAGCCTTGATCAAATAATGTTAGCACATTGGTTTTGCGTAATTTATTAGATAACTCAACTCGAGCTATCGGGAGAGCAGTTGCTTTAAACTTATCTCTCACATTTAATGCTGTTGCTTGTTGACTTCTTGATTCTGTGGAAGTCTTGTACTGTTCAGCAAAAGTGTTTGTGCATAATGCCGTATGATGCATACCCTTGCATTTAAAACACTTCTTCAGTGAGCATTTACCTCCCTTGTGTTCACCTAAACACTTGATGCACCTTTTCAGCTGATGAACACGTTGTTTACGTGCCTCCATTGATGTGTATTGAATACAATACTGTGCCCAATGAGTTCCATCACAAAGTACACATTTTGGAGTACGTTTATGTATGACAGTCTGTTTACTGTCTGTTGTATTCACAGCTTGATAAATGCCTATATGGGATTTCCCATTCTGTGGTTTAGTGGGAGTAGGTATACTCTTTTTATACTGAGTTGAAGGTTTATTATCCACTGGATTTGTGGATTTTTCATCTTGTCTCGTTGCTTGCATGCATGAAACTATTGTTTGTAAACCATTGCTAATTTCCTCACAAGTGAAATAGCGTTTATTGAACATAATATTTAACATAATATTTAATTCAATAGTTTGTGGTGACAACTTATCTTGTACAATACCACTGATAAACCAATCACATTGTCTTAGGTCATATTTAGCACCTAGAGATCTGAGACTATTGTCTAATGTGATTCTAAATGCCTGTAAGTCTGAAAAACAATGTTTGGGTGGCTTCAAGCTTGATATTAAGACTGCATGTCTAACTCTAGCCTTGTCAGCATCGAAGTAATTGTCTGCTAAGACACGTAAGGCTATTTGATAATTACCTTTAACCACCGGAAATGACTTAATCAGTTCATAGGGTTCTCCCTTCACAAGACATTTAAGGTAATTGAACTTAGCAATCTCATCTATGTCAGTTCGTGAATTTACTATGGATTGAAAACCACTAATGAATTCTTCATAATTATGACCTTGGAAAATAGGTAATGACAATGTAGGTAAGCTTGGTAATGGGACACTTGTTGTTGTTACAGGTGTAACAGGTGTTTGACCACTAGTTACAGTAGGTCTCTGTGACAGAGTTTTGCGGCAGATAGCCTGTACTCCTGTCCACCTTAATTATTGATTACTAAAAGTATCCAAAACATTTTTAATTTCATCCTCAGATGGATCTGATTCAAGAAATTTATTCTCATAATGTGTATAGTCTGAATTAATTATTTCCAGGCGTTGTGTAAGTAATTCAAATTTGACCTCAAGATCATCAAAATCTATGTTTGTATCTTGAGTTAGTCCTATACAGACTGAAATTAGATTTTCTGATTGTGTAATCTTAGTCTGTAAAGACTGAAACTGAGTTTTCAAACAAGCCATTTTAATGGTATACTGTAAATTCTAGCACCACACTTAGAGTGTTTAAAAAACACTGTACTGCTATAAACAGCTGAGTTTTTATGCTTAAGTCAGCAATAATCGAGTCAGACACTACTGACCCACTAGGCTTAACCTCAGGGTCAATGACCATGAAGGGTACAGAGTACATGTGGCTGGTGTTTATGGCTTGAGTTTGCTGTGTCAGCCTGACCACGATGATTAATCGTAAATAACGTTATACACTTCATTCACTATACACTATAAATGTCACTGTATAACTGTAAATCACACGTGAATATTACTTACACATATATAAATGTCACTGTTAATATATATATATATATATATATATGAAAGCTTAAATTTATATATAAGTTCCTTTAATATAACAGGTATATCTATAAGAAACAAACTTTAACACAATCTTGTCTCTTAATTTCTGTCTATAAACACTGTGTATATACACTCAGACAAACCGAACATCACTTGGGTGGTTGTTGTCTTAATCAGCAATTTTCGAGATTGGAGTCGTGGATGCAGGGTGCCATCCCCCGTTTTCTTGTTGGGTGAGTCACCCAGCTCCCGTTTTCTTTGGGTGAACGCTGGGTGAGCGCCCGTTTTCTTTTGGCTGCCCATTCTCTGTGATTGAGTCTGGAGGGACTCATTTATACTGATTTATATTGTAAAACACTAGTTTTACAGCTTTTTTCGAAGGACCTTGGCTCGTAGGTTATTTGTAAACTGTAGTACAACATATTTGGACTACAGTGTGGCCTTTATCCGGTTTGACCATGACCAATATGTTGAGAAATGGCATTACCAGCTAAGTTTAAAGAGTTTGTCCTTAACTTAGAAAGACAGCTCATCTCCTGCACAGCCGCCCCTGCAGACGAGGTCTTGAGAAGCTGTCGAAGTCATCTCTCAACGGGCTGTAAAGAGTTATAATTGTAAGATTATAAATTACCCCTAGGGGGTGTTATGTCAGCATATTTCATTCACTGATTGCTGACAAATTACATACTTGTTTGGACTCAAAAGTCCGCACCTTACTGCCGACTATAGGTTGATTACAAACTCCTTGCGACTCAAGAACTGTGCAGTCCCCCGTACTACAAGAAATTCGTAACCTACCTTGCTCTTGTAGCGTGAGCTATGGTGTTCTTCACACCTTCGGCAGGTATCGGTGACTTGATAGAAGCTGAAGTGTCCTTGGATGTCCATGTCTTCCATAGTCTAGGAATACGCACACTGGTACACTATGTTCCACAAGGATTGTCTTTATTATTCACAATCTTATCACTAAAGAAGCTGATCACACTTCTCTTAAGTGTTTATTGTGTTTTATGAGACACTTTGTTCACACTAACGCACAGATCGTTCTTTGTTGGTTATCCTGGTGTCAGTGTCACTCTCAGTAGAGTCAAAAGTAATCTCAAGACACCACAGCACCCCACACCGTCACTGCCCCTTGCACAAAGGAAAAGCTGACATAGTACTTTTGCTTCCTTGCCACTTCCTCGATGAAGCAAAGCAGAATGTTTAAATCTTGCTGTCTTAAGCATAGACAACAATGTCCACTATCTTTACTATGGTAATAAAGTGGGAGCAGGATTTTCCTTAATTGTCCTGCTAAAGTAAGAGATGTACTGTCTCTTATTAAAATACACTCTGCAACACAGGACCGCACGGAGCGTCGAGCCACGTCACATACTGGTACTGCATCTGGGGTCAATTACTCGCTGTAGCAGTAAACAAGATATTTGCCCCTTCTGAGAGGGCTGGGCCCTTCAGGGCTGAAAGGGGCTGATACCCCCCTCCTGGAGAAATTTTTTCCACAAGCCTTATTATGACTAGATTATTATATATCTGAACCCTTCCAGATACTCATTATATACATTCATTTCATGGTTTCCAATTATTGCCGATACACTCTTCACCGGCTTCATTACCCACGATCACATTCTGCAACACTCCTTTGTTAATGTATACGTTCCGCTATTTTCGTTGTTCTCCTCAACGTTTTTGTCTGCCAATACATCTTTACGTTAATTTAATAACACTTCCAGGTATGTACTATATTTTCATTATTGAAATAGTAATTTCGTCTAAATTACTATCTTTTTCACCTTACATTATGCTCCCCCCCACCCTCTCATCTGCGACTGCTTGACAGAGTAGAGAACAGAGCAAGACGTCTCATCTCTGGCCTGGACCCATCCTGGATAGATCTGTCATTTCAGCAGAGCCTTCAACATAGGAGGGATGTGGGTGGCCTTACTGTTATGTACAAGGCCAATATTGTCAAAATACCACACTTGGATCCACTTCGAGGACAGCGTGAAACAAGCTTTTATGCCACAAGACGGGCAGAAAGCAGCAACTTCACTCTGGCTGTACCCTTCTCCAGAACATCACTCCATCTGAGATCATACATACCCAGGATGACTCGAGTATGGAACACATTCGTACAGCATAATGATGTCAACGAGATAAAGTCAATTAATCAAATGAAAATGCTGGCCCACAGATGGCTCCAACTTCATCCTGTTCCCTATTTGTATGTCTCATAACAAAAATGCTTTCAAATGAGCTGATGTAGGTAACAGCTCTTAGCTTGCCAATAAAGTTAGGAATCCTTAACCTGTAAATAGCTTGTCAATAAAGCTAGGGATCCTTAACCTGTCAAACCCTGTGTAAAAAAAACAAAAAAAAAAAAAAATTACAGAATATAAGGAAATAAGATAGAATATTAGTTCTCATGTCACAGAACATCTTTTAAATCACTGAAGATACACATCTACACCAAATTTTATAATTACTATTATCCCCAACAGGATTTTTCTGCTATATTATGCTTACGTTAGAGAATATGTTGCTAGAAATTTATAATTTCTCAGAATAATAATATTTATTATGAGTGGACTGTGTAGTATTAACTTGTACAAGATGAGTGTAACCAACCATTTCAACTGTTTATTTTAAATTAAGACTGGATATTAAGTTACAGTATATACCTGTGTTTATCATCACTAATTTGATAGGTTCAAAGGCTCAGTATATGCATCATATACATCAGTGTACATACCTCTGTTGGGAGTCAGTTACCCGAGTGTTCTTATAACAGTTAACTTCGATTGTCTGCATTTTTATACAGTATGTTCCTCTGTAGTATTGTTTCACATTATACTAGTCATAAGCTGATTTTGCAAATTATGCTTGGACTTGTGTGCTATATTGTGAAATAACTAATATTGTTGCAAGGGACCTAATTCTTAGTGAAGTTAGTTTGTAACAGTCATTACATTGTTCAGTACAGTGTTACAAGACATGTTCAGTACAGTGTTACAAGACATGTTCAGTACAGTGTTACAAGACATGTCCAGTAAGATGTTACTGTCTAATATGTGTACTTACAGACTTTAATATCAGTAAAGTTACACTATATATTTCTGTGTGCAGTATAATTTTATTACTTTTCCTGATTTAAATGTATTGTCAACTCAGTGTAGTATAAATTTCAGTATATATTCTATACACATTCATGTGTAGTACTTAGTGTATTTCTACCGTCTGACTGAGTAATTAACACTATATACTTTTTCAAATGTTATAAAATGTTCTTAGTATAGCAATATTTCCTGCGCTATAGTGATCAAAATTAATCTTGTGTATATCAATAATTCCTTGGCAACAGTGATCAAACTCTAAGTGCCAAGTTTACTCATGAAAAATTTGATTTTTAGTTCTAAATTTGTATAAGATATTTTCAAGTAATTTTCCTACATTAAATTCTAATTAATCTGCAACAAAGATACTTAAGGAATATATAATTAGTTGTCCTGAAACCTCTATTATTACACTGAGTTGTAACTTTGCAAATTTGTTTATTCAAGCAACTTCTGATTACTGATTTTCAAGTATATAAATAAGCCTATTCTTCAGAAGTCAAGATTCTATTCTTCTCTTTTGAAGAATTTTAGCTGCTGTGTTAATAAGGATAATTCTTTACACATCAACAAGTGCTAAAGTGTAACAAATATATGTGTCAAGGGTTTTATTTATTCAAAGCGTATTTATTATTGACATATATATTCTTTTTATTCCTTAAAAAAACATATCTGTGAGTAATTTTGCAAATTTATTTAGTTTCTGTTTATTTTCAAATACTAGTATCAGAGAATTACTCGTGTAATTCTGGACGTTCAGTGCAGTAACTTCTACATTTTTTCATTCCTGTTGTGTTCTTTTATTATTATTATTATTATTATTATTATAGCAATTTCAAGCGATTTCTTAGTCCATATAGAAATATATTAATGTTTTGGTTTGTGTGGATTATATCTTTGAATATATTATGTCTTAGTGTTCTTTTTACACATTTTTGCATTTCTCTGATATATATTTACACTTTTATATTTTTGGCATTCAATTGATTCATTTTATTGCAAAAAGTTTTCAGAATCTGGTAAAGATATCTCACCTGATATATTTCAATATCATGTGCAATAATTTCTCTAATTATTTTGCATAATTTTATTTAATATTAATGTTGTTAATGGCATGAATATTAAATAAAATTGTTATATATATATATATATATTTGTGTGTGTGTGAAGATTTTGTACAGAATTTAGCCTAGTGTTATTTAATTTGCTCTCACGTAATTTCTATATGCTAATGTTGCTGTAATTGTTGACTTATAATTTTCAGATATTTCCTGTAAATAACAAAAAAGGCACAATACCGTGACTGGAACGATACACAAATAACCCGCATATAAAAGAGAGAAGCTTACGACGACGTTTCGGTCCGACTTGGACCATTGACAAAGTCACACTAACCAGAGGTGGAGCAGGACGGCTATATATAGGCAGGAAGAGGTGGTGGTAGTAGTAGTAGTAGTAGTACAAGAGTTGTATATAATACCGACAAGATGAAATTAAGACACACGCACAACACGCAGGCATCCCCATCATAGACGTTTCGCCATCCAGCCAGCCACTGGATGGCGAAACGTCCACAACAAAGACAACCAGACGCCGCACATGTGTCTTAATTTCATCAGTAGTTGTAGTAGTGGTAGTGGTAGAAGTGGGAAATAAGGAAGACGAGCCAGTCAAATACAAAGGAAGGGGAGCACTGCAAGAGAGCTAGATGCCCACAGAGGGAGAGCAAGCGCACAGAGGTGCGTGAAAGGGGAAGTGGTGAAATAAATGAAGAAGGAACAGAAACACGAGACAGGGGAGAGAAAGACAACCCAGAGGAGAAAAGGAAAGAGGAAAGGGGAAGAGGAAGAAGAAGAAAAAGAAAAAGAAAAAGAAAAAATGAGGATTCAGGTTAAGTCACGGGTGTTCTGAAGTTTGGAGCATTTTACAATGTAGTGGGAGAGGAAGGCATCTACAGAGACGAAGCCAGGGCTAAGGTTCATACAAGGAAAGTTGTGTATTAGAGAGGATTCAACTAGACGGCGACTGTTCGAGTTAGAAGTAGGGAAGACAGTTTTAGCAGAAGACCAGTCAATAGGATGGCTATGATCTCTGACGTGACAGAAAAGCATTGTTAGTGTCGGCAAGCCTAACACTATTTTTGTGCTCCCTAAGTCTGTCAGAAAGAGATCGACCAGTTTCTCCGAAGTATTGAAGAGGACAGGAGGAGCATGAAATAGAGTAGACACCAGGAACATCTGTAGAGGGAGGAGAGATATGAACGAGATTAGTGCGAAGAGTGTTAGTCTGGCGGAAGGTAAGCTTGATGTCTAAGGGACGGAGAGAATTGTTGAGATTAGACAGACCGGAAATGTAGGGAAGGCAGAGGATAGAAGAGTTCTCATGAGTAGAGAGTTTGGGAGAGAAGAAATTGCGTTTAGCACGTGGGAGGGCAGAGTTTATGAAATGGGAAGGGTAGCCAAGACGGGAGAACAAATTATGAAGAGTGGAAATTTCTGCTGGAAGGAACTGAGGATCACAGATGCGGAGGGCACGGAGAAAGAGGGAGATAAGAACACTTTTCTTGACAGGGGAAGCATGATAGGAAAAGTAGTGAATGTACATGCTACTGTGCATAGGTTTACGGTAAACGGAAAAGGAAAAACCTGTATCTGAGTGGTGGACATGGACATCAAGGAAAGGAAGTAAGGAATTAGATTCCCATTCAGCTTTAAACTTAATAGAAGGAGCAAGATTATTAAGAGCTTCAAGAAAAGGTTGGAAGAGACTGGAGTCATGAGGCCACAGAGCAAAGATGTCATCCACATAGCGGAGCCAGAGTGAAGGTTGCACATCGAGGGTAGGAAGAAGAACAGTCTCGAAGTATTCCATGTAAAGATTAGCAAGGACAGGAGAGAGAGGAGAGCCCATGGCGAAACGTCTATGATGGGGATGCCCGGGTGTTGTGCGTGTGTCTTAATTTCATCTTGTCGGTATTATATACAACTCTTGTACTACTACCACTACCACCACTACCACTACCACTACCACTACCACTACCACCACCACCACCACCACCACCACCACCACCACCACCACCACCACCACCACCACCACCACCACCACCACCACCACCTCCTCCTCCTCCTCCTCCTCCTCCTCCTTCTCCTCCTCCTCCTCCTCCTCCTCCTCCTCCTCCTTATATATAGCCGTCCTGACAGATTGACAAACTCGTGACACGACATGACTACTGGACCTCTCTCCTTGACGAAGACATTCGCAGACCCACAAACCAACACAACCTTTTCTACTCCTTGCATGATCCTGCTCCTAACCCTATTTACAAATAACCTTGGATTCTCCGAGAGGTACCTTCTATGACAGGTACCATTCTCTGATCCACGTTCGCCTTTCCCTTTGGGTTAAGACATGGCTCAGTTCTACACTCCTCTCTAGCTCTAAACGTCGCATGTCCCTTCCTTCCCGCTCACCTCACCGGAGTCCCAACAGAAGAGTCTGAATTTCTCTTCTCAAATATCTGTCCCACGATCGCCTCGCTGCTGGGTTAAGCCCTGGCTCTATCTCTACGACTAAGAATACTCCTCTCCAGCACTGTTCTTCGTCTGTCCCGTCTTCCCCGCTTATCCCAGTTGGGATCTTACCTGAACTTTCGTTCGTTCGTTACCTCTGGTTAGTGTGACTTTGTCAATGGTCCAAGTCGGACCGAAACGTCGTCGTAAGCTTCTCTCTTTTATGTGCGGGTTATTTGTGTATTTCCTGTAACAATGAGTGAATCACTTTTAACACAGCTGTAGCCAATATGCCGTCTCGGGCCAATAATACTTTTTTACCTAATGATTCACAACAAAGATTAAGTAGACAGGACTCACGAAATCGTAATGACACGATTGCAAACAAACCATACCACGGGTGGGGTTAGAACCCGCGATCAGAGTCCACGCAGATTTGGAGTTTTAAGACTCTGATCGCGGGTTCTAACCCCACCCGTGGTATGGTTTATTAAATAGACAGTTCCTTCTATGTATTATGGTTCTTTAGCAACATGTTGAGTTCTCTTTGTAGAACGTCCACCCTTAGTGAAGTGGCTGGTTCTAGTGTGCCTTTACAAAGTCGAATTTTTCTCACCTACTCAAGCCAAGGTAGAGAATTTAAAGATATATGTATTTTCTGGTAATGTACCAAAACGTTAAACCATTGGTAACATACATCAGGTTTTTAAACCAGCATCTAAAACTTCTTGAAAGAAGGATAGGTTGCAGTTGCCTCGGGTGTCAGCGGACAGACAACCGTGGGCACTGAAACTGTTCCTAAGATCAAATAATTGTTTTCCTCTGGGGACATTTTGTTGGAAAGTAAGTAATTAGTAACAGTTATGCTTTGCATAGTATCAATACGTAAAAGCCTACCTTATGAGTTATCAATATTTTGCCATCTTTGTATATCAGTCTTTGTAAATACTGAATAACTGAGTTATCTTAAATCATTGTGTAAATATTATGTAAATAATTACTTGTAAATTATCACTGTAAATAATGTGTAAACACCTGCAATTATGTAAATTTCGTGCTTGGTGATCAAAATTTTTTTTTGTAAGACTGTGTCTTATTGTGTATCTGAAGATTGTCTTATTTATATAACTGTGCTAATTTTCTAAGTGGATCAGTGATTACATATATTATTCTGTGTGATGTGTATATACATATCTTATTGACTTAACAATTTCTAAATACTATTTTGCATTATATAGCATCTCTACCAAAGCCTTTTCATGACAGCCATTCAGTTAATTGTATCTTGTTTGTCACGTTGTTTGTAATAGTATGTCAAGGTCGTCATAACATATCGTGTTCAAGCTGTAAGTTATGTCATAATTATCTACGGGCCATGTATATAAATGTAACAACCAGTTACATTTTCGCACCTCTCTGTGTGAGCAGTTCAGTTGACAGCTGTACCTAGTACAAGTAGGAGCTAGGCTTGGCACATTAAACTTCAACCTAAGCAACATCATCTCTCCTTCCGGTACTCCACGCTCCCCCACTTCACCTATAACAGCAGGACTGAAGAAAACTGGTGACCACAGTGCTAGTACAAGACCGGAAATATTAGTACAAGACTGGAAATAATTGGCGACCACAGCACTTATAAAGGCCTGGGAATAACTGGTGATTACAGTACTCATGCAGGACTGGTGATAACTGGTGATTACAGTACTCATGCAGGACTGGTGATTACAGTAGTAGTACAAGACTGGAGATAACTGGTGACCACAATACTCGTGCAGGACTGATGATCACAGTACTCGTGCAAGACTGGTGATCACAGTACTCGTGCAGGACTGGTGATAACTGGTGACCACAGTACTCATGCAGGACTGGTGATAACTGGTGATCACAGTACTCGTGCAGGACTGGTGATAACTGGTGATCACAGTACTCGTGCAGGACTGGTGATAACTGGTGACCACAGTACTCGTGCAGGACTGGTGATAACTGGTGACCACAGTACTCATGCAGGACTGGTGATAACTGCAGACCATAGTACTCATGCAGGACTGGTTATAACTAGTGATCACAGTACTCATGCAGGACTGGTGATCACAGTACACATGCAGGACTGAAGATAACTGGTCCTCACCTCCTGTGACGTCTTCAGGATTTTCCACAACTTGGACAATATTTAAGGCATCATTCTCGTGCTTCTACGTCACATTGTTTCAGACTACAGCCTTGAAGTGTCCTCCAGGCTGAGGGACTGACCACCTCAAGGACTACTACATCAAGGTTGACAGTGTGATCACATAATCGTTGCCTCGACACTACTACTGTCTCCATAATTTTAGTCTCCTCTGTATTTAACTGAGGAAGTCTACTGTGTAAGCGAAACGTTTCAACAATGAAGATTTTTGTGTTCAAGACGTGCGTGCTCTCACGAACAGTGTAAAAAAAAATTACGTTCTTTATCCAAACTTAAAATTAAACGTACTTAATTACTTACGTGAGTACATACTAAAGATATAAACTCTAGTTGTTCCTACTTACAAAAACGTTTGGAATAATTTTGTCCTGTGTAGGTCCTAACTGGTCTTTTTTCCCCCGTTTAAAAAACTGATAGTTTAAATGCTGGTTTTCATGCGACAAATTTTAAGCAACTCTGGCGATTGATATCAGTCTTCAACGCTGCTATAATAACCGGGTAATGAAAATTCACTCTTAATGTACCGGTGCATTTTAGAATATTTATCTTTGAGACAGCAAGAGAATGTTTCTTCAGCCTGTCTTCAAACACGGTGTTTCTTAGCGGAAGATTTGAATAAATTATGTGATGTGTTTGTCTTAGTTTACCATTTTTATTGAAGATATTGGGATGTTAGTGTCCATTTGATAAATTCTGACTGCCTCTTATTTACTTCAAGTGTAGTGCCAATATTCGATTGCATTAGGTCCTTATACCACACTCTGCCCTAATCCTTTTGCGTGCATTGAGGTACTGGGGACTGGGGTTATCCAATACAGGGATATCTTTCTCAGACCGTCCAGCCACCGAATTGCAATATCATGTTATATACGAGACCATGATTATTATTGCATTAAGGGGAGGGGAACAATAAACCAGCAAGGGTTAAACAGGGCTGAAAAGTAAGAGATTCTGGTTTTATCTATGATATCCTGTGGCCTGGTGGCAAAAGCTCTCGCTTCACACGGTGAGGTCTGGGTTCGATTCCCGGCGAGGGTGAAAACATTGGCAGTTTCCGTACACCGGTTGTCTATGTTCACCCATCAGTAAAATGGGTACCTGGGAGTTAATAGACTGATGTGGGCTGCATCCTGGGAGAAAATTGGCCTAATTTGCCCGAAATACGCTGCATAACAAGCGTCATTCTATATGGTAGTATGTCATTGATGTCAGATAGGACTGTATACCTTGTACATGTACTTGTAGAAATATATTATTATTATTATTATTATTATTATTATTATTATAGAAATAGTAAAATAGCTACATTATTATTATAATCAAAAGAAGCGCTAAGCCACAAGGGCTATACAGCGAAAATAGCTACAATACCTTGAGTCCACATCCGTACATCAACATGAAGCCTCGACCTCGGCTCTGCTCGTATCCTTCCGGAATTTCAAGGCCAATTTATTTTTCTTTTAAATACTTTACTTCTTGTAACTCCTCAATTTTGAGATCATATTTATTTACTTGTATATTGCTACATAAATTATGCGGAGGCACTAAACTCATGAAGGTCAAAGCGCGAGAGAGAATCAGAGTTGACAGGAGAGGACGGTGACGCTACCACACCCAACCGTTCACTCTAGTGAGGGAAGAGATGGCAGGAGTGTTGCTGTAAGATGGCAGCACTTTCATGGAAGTGCCTATTAAAGTATTGAACTACCAGGACCATGTGGTTGTTCCTTAGGTACCATTACGACCCCCAGTTGTTCCTCGGGTACCACCATGACCATGTGGTTGTTGCTTACGTACCAATATAGCCATGTTATTGTTCTTCACGTACCACCATAACTATGTGGTTGTTATTCGAGTACCACCATGACCATGTTGTTCCACAGGTACCACCATGATCGTGTGGTTCCTCAGGTATCACCATGACCATGTGGTTGTTACTCGGGTACCACCATGATCATGTGGTTGATCCTCAGATACCACCATGATCATGTGATTGTTCGTTAGGTACCACCTGAGTAACAACCCGAGAGTATGCCGTGGTAAGAGAATGTTACATTTTATTCAGCGTATGTCACACACCCATACAGACATGCCCTCCCGACCAGCGAACCAGGTGCTGGTTGAACCAGTACCTGGGTTCAACTAGCCAATCCCAAGGAAGTCTGCCAAAGCTGTGAAGCGACGTGGGACGCTCGTGTAGCAGCTCTGGCAGACTTGCCTTCACTGCTGATCGTTACGGTTCTCACAGTATCTTGTGCTCTCATAATAGTAAATACGGTGCACAGGCTACGTACACTATAAATACCAGCTTGTTTTGGTTGAGGAAATATAATCATTAATTATCTCTGCTGCTGCGGTGGTTATCGTGCTACCGAAGCACGATAACCACCGTAGCAGCTACGGCAAGAGGTGCAGACCACTAGTCTACACTATCGCTGGTGTCCGAGATACCGGGATGGTAATTACATTCACTGGGCTGGGGGAGAGACATCAAAAGTTGTCGAGTTTTCTTAATGAACTATGCCAAGCCACGGTACAGGCGGGGATTGACACAGTTATAGCCACTGGGCCACCTGGCTATAACTGTATCAAGGTTGTGTATTAGTGGAAACTGTGTAAAGTGTGTCATGCTTATCAAGGTGAATGTAACGATATGGTACAGAATTAATACTAATGTCTGATGTAAACTTCTTCGGTATGGTACAAAATTAAAGCCAATATCTGCAGTATACTTCTTCAGTGGTAAGAAATTAATACTATATCTGCTATACACTTCTTCAGTGGTACAAAAGATTTAATCTTTAGAAAAACAATTCAATTCCTTCAAATTTAATCTACAAAATAAACAGATATCAAGGAGTCGTCATCGTAAGAACATGACCAAATGTTAAGTTGTTTTCTATACACATTCCTACTTCCAATAAAGATAACATTATTCTCGTCATATTTCATAGGGATGCGCTAAACCAGCAAGGGTCATACAGCACCTAGAGAATGAAAGAACCAGATTTATCCCGATGAAGGTGTGAATTGCTCTAGTTGCTGAGATCAAGAGCCCTTCACTAGGACGCCCCGTGAATGAGGACACATCAACACTTGAAACATACCCATGATTTCTTTACTTTTTTTTATCTTATTTTCTTTGTTGTTTTTTTGTATTTCACACATTGCTAGGTGACTGCTTCACCTTCCCCAGGTGCTGTGTGATTCTTGGGGATTTATCATTTTCCCAGGATTAATAATAATAATATAGTGGGTGCAGCTGTGGCTGCTTAGTTACCCTGGTGCAGTAAGATATTGAGCAGCTTCGTACATCTTATATGACATATTTTAAAATAGGTATTTTGCATAACATTATACAGTTAGGCCTAAATGAGATGCAATTCAATGTGTTTTTAGGAGCCTAGCCTATATACAATATAGGTTTTATCATGAATCTGAACAAGAGTTACCTGAACACTGTTTTAAGATACATAAGTTTTGATTATGAGTTAGGTATTTGTGTATTGTGAGGTAATTCAAAGCTGTGCAGTGTAATGATGTTCAATATATTAATGATGGGTACCATGAGGGGGTAAAGCAGCTGCGACAGTTGGAATTTAGACTCGGGTGTGAATATCAGGTCGGGGCAGTCTTAGAGGTTTGTGTATATTTTTTTACAATATATGCATGAAACAAGAGATAGTAACTAAGAACTGTCAGAGAGCTTACATAGATAGTACCTTAGTATAAGGAAAAAGGGGACAAGAGAGCGCAAAAACCATAAGGGATATAAGTTTGTTGAGTATACCAGGTAAAGTGTATGGTGAAAATAATATTGAAAGAGTTAGTGGTAAAAATGCAGATAGAAGGAAGATTAGGGACTGTGTGGAACGTTAATGTTGAAATATATAAGTGAAAAATGATCACATAAAGGTAAGGAAATATTTCTCATTTATGGATTTAATGAATATATGATGGATGCTGGAACAGTGGTAGATGTTGCAAATGTATGAATAGGTATTACGTTATTAATAGCAGAATGAGGGGCACTATCCAGTAAAAGTAGGCAATAGGTAGGGATGTGTTGTGTCACCATAGATGAATAATATATTTATAGGTAGGGTTTTTAGAGCAGTAAATGTCAGGGTGTTGGAAAGAGATGAAATCCGACACGAATGGGAGTTTTCAAAGGTTTTCTTTATCGGAGACAGTTCTTCCGGGAGATTCTGAGGAGAGGCCCCTCAAGGAAGGTTCCTTGATGTTGGTGGGGGGCTCTTGATTTAGGGAATTGGATCTGTGCTCCAGTTCCCCGAATTAAGCCTGAATGCCTTCCACATCCCCCCCCCCCAGGCGCTGTATAATCCTCCGGGTTTAGCGCTTCCCCCTTGATTATAATAATAATAATCTGAAGAGAGGCTGCACAGATTGTCGGACGAGTTTGGGAAGGTGTTTAAAATAAGGAAATTAAACGGAACACAAAAAAAAGTAAGGCGATGAGAGTAGCACAAAATTTATGAGTATACGAGTATGCTTTGAAAAAGGAAGTGGAGAAAGTGAATGAATTTAGATATTTTGGAATGTACATGAGAGATGGATCTATGAAAGACGACGTGAACTATGAAACAGATGGACTGAAAACTGTTGGTGGAGAGTTGAGGCGTTCGTGGAGAAAAAGTGTATCTATGTAGAAAAAGAGAGAAGTGTACGACAATATAATGGTACCAACCTGTTTATATGAGTGTCATGCATGGGCTTAAAACTTTACAAGGAGCCTGGTGGCAGAGGAGACGATGTTTTGGGGCTTAATGTGAGGTGTAAATATTATGCAAATAAAAATCGGCCTTGTAAATTACAAATAGTGTGGAGATACGAAAGTTAATATTGAGATGGCAGATGAGGATTTGTTCATGTGGTTTGAGCACTCAAGTACATTGGAACACCATTGAATGACCCAGAGGATTTATAAATCTGGGGTGAATGGAAAGGTTGGAGGATGTGAAGGTTTTACATGGTTGAGGCTTGAGTATCAACAGGCCCGTGTGAGCGCGTTTGATAGGGATAAGTAGCGATAAGTTTTTCTAGGGAAAATCTGATAACCGGATTTGAGTCCTGGAGACAAGAAGTACAGTAACTTCATTCTGAAGGAAGGGTGGCCATGTTACAGCTCAGAGGGTCATTTGAATGGTTATGTCTGTACACTTCCAGCAAAGTATGTATTGGATGAGTGATGGTGAATGTTTCTTTTACTTGGGTCACCTTTTGTTGGGACATGTGACAAAAAAAAATATTGTTATTAAGCGCTATGTATTATCAATATAATATAGATCTACAGTTTGTCACATTCACATAGAAAACTTGTGGAGCTCTTAGGCACTTAACTTCACATCAGAATTGTCTAATACTTTGTAAGTCTACTCGTCACAAGCAAAAGGAATCACAATTTACTTATATTTTGGGTAGCTTATTCGGTGCCACCAAAGGATTAGACATTTGTATAAAATTACGACCAGCTGTCCTATAGTCGTAGGTGCAAGTGTGTGTTTCTGCGTAACGATGCTGAGCACAAAAGAGTCCACCACAGCGACACTCGTAAGTAGTCGCAACACCAAGACGCTTGGAACACTGCTGACATTTTTTCTTTCTACGCCCCTTCCGCCGCGAGGGCGTGAAGAGCGGAAGATGGCTTGGAGGAACTGACACCTTGCCACTACCTGGACGTCGATTTGGGAGACGTACTTCTTCAGGAGTGGTCCTTCGGGAAGCTCCAGCTTGGTTTCTCATGAATCCCCGCAGCACCTCTCTCTGCTCTCGTGAGCCAGAAGCCACCAGAGCTCCTGGCCCAGGGGATGGCGGTGTACCACCACGACTTCGTAACGATGCCAAAGACACTGACACTGTGTTTCTCTGGCTATGCGACAGGCCTTTACTTCCTGCGTGGATTGAGGGTAAATTAGAGGCAGGTAAACTGTTCTCAGGTGAACTCTCCAAGTGGTTGGACTGTCGTGAACTTCCTCTTGATGAACCTAGAATGTCACACAATTTTCGAAGGCTATCATCAGGAGCTAACAATTGAATCCGCTCACCTAGCGTGTTCTGATCACCTGTGGTTCCTGGACGACGTTCTAGCACCTCGGGAGAAGTTTTTGGACGGATGTGGGCGGTATATTGAGCTGAACGCATGAGTGCTAGATTGTGAGAACGATTGAGGCGGCCATCATCATAACGGCGAGTGCGAGCTCTAGTAGTCTCAGGAAGCATGTAGAGAGGCTTGGAGACATCTCTTCTAGGCCAAACCTCAAAGGTATCTCTATCAACCTCACTGTCAGTTCCGTGGGCTCCATTGTCCGTCCCTTTTCCATGCTTTACTATTGATTTTCGATAGGAATCGTAATGCTTATTCTGCACTTGAGTATTAGGAGTGTCTGGAAGAGGAAATGCCTGCTTTCTCAATCTGTTTTCTTGTACGGAATCTAGTTTACCCCGCTCTGCCTGGGGACGGATGTTATCCAGAGGCTTCTTCCGGGTGAAATCAATAGGAATAGGAGGGTTGGCAGTGGGTAATTCCTTTAGGATGGGTTTGGAGAGACTAGCTCGAGCAAATTCTGAGCGTTCCTGTGTGGTTGGGCGTGAGCCTCGTCCCCCTCGCCGGCTGACAGTAGTGAGAAGCTTGTTGCCGCTACGCTGGCGTGTGCTTGGTCGCGAACTTGTACCTACAGAGGGAATCTGTCCCTCTGACAAGTCCCGTCGGGAAGAGGCCAAGTCGTCACGCCGCTCAAGTCCAGTCTTGGAGGCACGACTTGACGACCTTTTCGAGGCTGCAGCTGCTTTACTTTTCTCATTTTTAGTCTGGAAAGATAAAAATAATTTTAGTGTCGTTTTCTGGTGCTTTATATAAAAGAAAGCCTGGATATTACACATCCAGGTAAATACAAATATGTTTCAATAGGCTGCCTTCTTAATAATAATAATAATATTCCTGATCAACAAAGAATTTTCATGAGACGTAGTTTTTCTCTACCACGTAAAGATTTTCTCTACCACGTACAGATTTTCTCTACCACGTACAGATTTTCTCTACCACATACAGATTTTCTCTACCACGTACAGATTTTTTCTACCACGTACAGATTTTCTCTACCACATACAGTTTTTCTCTACGTACAGTTTTTCTCTACCACGTACAGATTTTCTCTACCACGTACAGCTTCCGATTGACTGCTCGTATTCTTTTACCCTTATATCAACAAAGTCGGCAACCTTTACTAAAGATAAATGTCAGCCTTATAAATGAGATCGGCCTTTAAATAACGTCGGCTAATGCTGAGCCATTCCCGACTGGTCGGTTTCGTTGTCGGCTACTTGAATTCGGTAATAAATGGCGTTGCTGTTGTGTGCTAATGAGCGACAGTTGAAAGGCAACTAAAGAGTGGTAGGAGGTCGAGTTGATGTATGGAAAGAAAGATGGCGCAGCTGTCCACTTACACACGGTATGGACACCTACTGGAAATTAGTACACATGTTTCACTCGGGAAAATATGTGATCATATGGGTTCATTTCGGCACTGCAAGTGCCTCAAATTAGGCGTCAAAATGGAGAGAATCGAGGCCTATATACACCTCTGCTGACCCTCAAATAGCACTTAAAAAGTAAAATGAGCACTAGCCGGCAGTTCAGAAAACAGCTTATAAGATTACTGGAATGAAAACATGATGGCAGATGTTGTAACGCCACAAAACAGGTAAAGTTTACAAGAGGAAGTCTTACTAACAATGTTTTTAAAAAAAAGTTCTTGTTGCGCAGTGACATTATTGTTGCCATTAAGTTTTATCCGAGTTGCAATTGTTGCTATTTTAAAATTTATAAATGCACGCCATAGGTATTATATAGGTGATAATCCTAATATGCAGTTTATTACGGTTTAAATCTATTTAAATTTGAAGTTATATAAAGAGTTCTGTATTTTGAAAACCAGACGTCCTGAGAAAAAATACGAACCTTGAAATTAGTTTTTAAAATAGATTAATAAAGTTTAAATTTGCTGACCAGTGGATTCTTATTTATTATTGGAAGTGGTAAACCCGAGTAGCGTTACAGTTAATAAATTAATAAGTGGTTTAGGAAAGCTACGTTGAATAACAGTTAATTCTGGGCAACATTCACAGATCTATTTATCTACAACAAGTGTACTGGCTCTCTACCTACTAGTGTAGAAACCCTTGATATGGGTGAAGGCCTCTTGATCCAAGGAACAGGAATTAACCTCCCCTTCATTGGATCAAACTGGATTACCAGCCATTCCCCAGACGTTGTATGATTAGTACGGGTTTCCGGTTTACCAATGAGTATAGTAATGTATTTCCTGAGGTGTTGTTCAGGAAATGTTGTGGTTGACCATGATGCTGGACTTTACCAGGCTGGGTGTACACACACACACACACACACACACATACACACACACACACACGCATGCACGCACACGCATGCACGCACACGCATGCACGCGCACACATGCACACACACACGCACATGCATATACACACATGCACACACCCAGCCAGTCAAAGTGACTTTCAAGGTAGAATCGACTCGAAACAAGATCCTGCAGGAGACTAAGGGACATGTCGGCATACCAGAAGGTGTATCTCGACCGCTACAGAACACGAGAAGAAAGGCAGAAACTGATAGAGAGGGTACAAAGATGAAAGGAGGAAAGAGAGGTGAAGATGGAGATGGACAGGAGAACCCAGACTCAAATCAAATACAATATCCCTCACAACCACCTACAGAAGTCCCCCAACCAGGCCAACCTCAAGCCATCCAAACATTCTAACCCAAAACACACATGCCATATCCAATGCCCCCATCCACCTCATTACGAACTCCACCCTCACAGCAATTCCTCATCAGGTCTACTACTTACCCAACCCCAACGTATCCCCCAGACCACAGCTTTAGAAAAGTTGAAGGTTTGGTATACAAATGCAGATAGAATAAATAAGTGGCATGAAAGAATCAAGGAGACATCCCTGAACATAATAGTACTCACAAAAACGAAGCTCGCCAGGATTGTTGCATAAAAAAGGGTATAAAGTCTGAAATAACACATACAGAGTCTGGATAGAATTTTCTGAGGGGTATGAAAAATAGATTTTATGCATGACACACAGTCCCCCAAACTAAGGCAACAAGGCACGATAACATAGTAATTCTAGAGGACTTTAACTTTAGTCAGATTGATTGGAATTCCTTGACTGGGAATTTAGAATCTAACGACTTTTTAGAAGTCTCAGGATTGTTTTTTGGAGCAGTTTGTGACACAGCCTACAAGGGGAAACAATCTGCTTGACTTGGTTCTGGCAAACAATGAAACCCTTGAAATTACAGAGGAACTCGGCGCAAGCGACCACAAATCAATTACACTCAGCATTGAATGGAAGTATGATAGTAGGAACAACTCAGTAATGGTCTCAGATTTTCGCTTAGCAGATTACAATGGGCTTATAAAAAACTTGTCATCTGTGTACTGGGGTAATGAAGAAAGCTATCAATATGACAGCTTTTCAAACACTATACGTGCTGACCAAAGAATGTTTATCCCATATCAAGAAATTAGATCGAATAGAATTGACCCAAAATGGATGAATAATAGGCATAAGTATCTTTTAGGGCAAAAGAAAAGAATTTATAGGCGCATCAAAAGAGGTGAGGGTCATGTTACAAATTCATATTTTGACATTCAGAGGGATGTTACAAAGGGAATAAGAAAAGCTAAACAGGACTACGAAATTAAAGTTACTAGGGATTCGAAAATTAACCCATAAGGTTTTTTCCAGATTTATACAACAGAAGTTAGAGATAAGATAGGTCCTCTTAAAATAACTCTGGGCATCTTACTGACAAGGAGAATGAAATGTGCTTGATATTTAATTTTCTCAAGGTTTTCACACAGGAAGACACTAACAATATCCCAATAATTAATTTTAAAGTGGGCCTGAAGACGATAAATTATGTAACATCAGTCACTAATGAAATGGTTATGAAACAAGTAGACAGACTGAAGAAAAATAAATCACCGGGTCCTGATGAGGTTTTTTCAAGGATTCTTAAAAAATACAAAATGGAACTTTGTGAACCGTTAACTAATATTTTCAATTTATCTCTTCAAACAGGTGTAGTGTCTGATATGTGGAAGATGGCTAAAGTAATTCCTATTTTTAAAGCAGGAGACAAGTCGTTACCGTCCAATTACCGCCCAACAAGCCTAACCTCAATTGTAGGCAAGTTACTAGAGTCAGTTATAGCTGATAATATAAGAAGTCACCTCGATAGGCATAATTTGATTAATGATACTCAACATGGATTCACCAGGGGCCGTTCATGCCTAACTAATTTACTTCAGTAAAGCTTTTGAGGCTGTTGATCATGATATATACAAAAAAGTGTCACAGGTGCTATCACCAATCATTGCAACACTCTTTAAGAAATCCATTGAATCCTCTACCTTTCCTAGAGTTCTCAAAATAGTAAGGGTCACCCCGATCCATAAAGGAGGAGACCACACAGGCTTGAATAACTATAGGCCAATATCCAACTTACACCCTCTCTCTAAAATCTTTGAGAAATTAATTCATAAGCGTATCTATTCCTACCTCATCTCCCACAACATACTCAACCCCTGTCAGTTTGGGTTCAGGCCTAATAAAAATACTAATGATGCTATTATACACATGCTAGAACATATTTACACTGCAATAGAGAAAAAGAAGTCCCACTGGGAATCTTCATTGACTTACGTAAAGCATTTGATACAGTTGACCATGACTTGCTCCACATAAAATTGTCACACTATGGTATAAGAGGGCACTCCTTCAACTACCTAAAGTCATAACTCAGCAACAGAAGCCAATATGTGTACACAAATGGGGCAAACTCTTCCGCACAGCCAATTACAGTTGGTGTCCCACAGGGAAGTGTCCTAGGCCCTCTTCTCTTTCTCATATACATAAATGACCTACCAAATGCATCGCAACTACTCAAACCCACACTGTTTGCAGATGACACTACATACGTCTTCTCTCACCCGAGCCCAGTCATGCTAGCCAATACTGTAAATACTGAATTACAGAAAGTATCAACCTGGATGAGGATCAACAAACTTACTCTAAACATTGACGAAACCTACTTCATTCAGTTTGGTAACAGAGCTACAGATGTGTCTCTTATCTGTTTACAATAATTTTTGTACCACTGAATGTACCATTGCTTAGTTAATCTTAAGTTAATTTTAAGCCTGCCCATAATGCTCTGCATACAAGGGGCTTTGGCATACTGCACTTTAAAAATTGTATTCCTTGCACTTCTCTATATCATGTTCAAATCAATAATAAATAAATTAGTGCATAGTTTATTATCGTCCTGTTCTATATAATCTATTTCAGGAATTTCGCTAGTATCTTCCTGGGTAAAAACAGAGGAAGTATGCGTTGAAAAGTTCACACATTTCCTTATCACTGTAAGTGATCTGACCAGAGTTACTCTTAAGTGGCCCAATCTTGTACACCTGAAAGAACCCTTGTGGGTTAATCTTCGAATCCCTTTGTATATCTCTTTAATTGAATGCATTGATTCATAGGAATAGCTTCGGGATAGGGTGTCGCTGCATCCATAATAGTAAACAAGTATTGGTCCTCTAGTTTGGTTCTAGGCAAAGGTTCAACACAATCTATGATAAGACGTGAGAATGGGTCACCATCAGTGGTGATAGTAATAAGTGGAGCAGGTGAAGGTGTGTGTGTGATGACTTGCCCGTCACTTGACAGACTTGGCACTGTCGCACATTATCAGCCGCAGTTTCTTTCATTTTTGGCCAAGTGAAATGTTTTGCCAGTTTAATTAGTGTCTTCCTGACACCCAAATGCCCTCCTATGGGACTATTGTGAGCAAAATCAACAGCTTATTCACGAAATGTAACTGGTAAAACTACAAGATGCTTGACTGTGGTGGTACGCTGTTACGTACTTGTTTTATACGAGTACAAAACAAAGCTGCAGCGTATTTGGTGGTATTTATCAACAGAACTGGGTCAAGTTTATAGTAACATTAGAGAGCGGGAGCTTTGTGTACATGTTTTATACAAGTACAGAACGAAGCTCAAGCAAGTTTGGTGTTGGAAATAAATGGTATAAAATCCCGACACAATGGATATATAAACACATATGCAGTTTAATGTGATCCTTTATTGACAACGTTTCGCCGACACAGTGGGCTTTTTCAAGTCACAAACAGATCTACCAAAAAGGTTTTCTTCAAGGCATCATCTCAGCGGCCATCTCAAAACGCAGCTCCCCAGTCATACCTCGACATTACATCATTGCACTTAAAGGTTTAGCAGAAGACACGACCATCAGGGTCACCACTGCTGATAAAGGAGGCGGTGTTGTTATCATGAACATTGACGATTACAGGAACAAAATGCTCAATCTACTTACTGACCCAGATATTACAAACCTCTCACAACTAACCAAGTGGACAATCTTACTAAAACTTTTCTTCAAAGGACTCGCCGCATTCTGAGGGACTCGGAACAAGAGAAGAAACTTCTGCACACAATACCCAGCAACCCCAGACCTGCCAGAATGTACAGCCTGCCAAAAACTCACAAGCCTGGTATCCCATTGAGGCCCATATCTTCGGGAATAGGCAGTGCTCCCCACCAACTCTCAGGAATTCTCGCAAATCACCTCTCTAAACTCTTGGGCACTATCAGTCCAGCACATCTCAAACACTCGGGTGATCTCAGTCGCATTCGCAACATCAAGAACAAGAAACTTTCCAGCCTTGACGTAACTTTCCTATTCACCAAAGTACCTACTACACAAGCCATCGATCTCCTGCGCAGGAAAATTGACGATTCACTTGATCTTCCTATTCCAGCCAGCGATTTCATCGACCTTGTTGAACTATGTGTTGGTTTTACGTGTTTCTCTTTCTAAAATCACCTCTTTCAGCAGACTTTTGGACTACCCATGGGTTCGCCACTCAGTGCCGTCCTGGCGAACTTATACATGGAACATATGGAAGCCGAGCGTTTCTCCACCATTATTCCTTCGACTGTCACCTGGCTCCGTTATGTTGACGACATTCTCCTCATAACTCCCAGACGCTTCAACGTTCAAGCTCTCCAAGACAAGCTCAACCAGGTCGAGCCTTCAATCCAGTTCACAATTGAAGAAGCTGACCATGAACTTCGTTTTAAAGTCTATCGAAAACCAACCAACCAAAACGATCTTCTCCACTTCTACTCTCACCACAACACCAAAATTAACGTGGTGTAATTATAGGCTTTTTCCTGCGCGCACTCAGAATCTGCAGCAATGAGTTCCTTGAGGAAGAATGCACTATAATTGAACAAGTATTTTCCAAACTTCACTATCCTCGTCACTTCATCAGAGACTGCAGACGACGGGCATTAAAGATCTTCAACACACCCAGAGAAGACACTGCCGAGAAGAGATACATAGTCCTCCCCACCAACTCCATTACCAAACATGTTTCCAATATCTTTTCCAATACCTCATTCCAAGTATCTATCTCCACAACCACGACCATCAAGGACATCACCAGTAATAGACAGGACAAGCTTCCATCCTCTGCATGGGTATACATAATCCCTTGTAATGACTGCAGCAAATTATACGTGGGCGAAACATCAAGAGACCTCCAAACACGTATTTCAGAACACCAATATGCAAGCAGGACTGACGATACAAGGAATGCCTGTGTACAACACCGTAATTCACACAACCATTTAATTAACTACAGAAACTCAAGACTTATCGCCACAGAAGACAACACTCAATACCGAAGAATCCTGGAATCATCGCTTATCTCTATAACCAACAATTTCAACCAGAACAATGACAACTATAACATAGCTGAACCACTTGCCAAGAAACTTCTTCATCGCTATCCCACATAAGAACATAGGAATGGAAAAACACTGCAAAAGGTCTGCTCACAACTTATCCAATCTCCCTTCCAAGCTACCAAAGATTTTAGACTCTATAACCCCACTCGGTAGATCATCAGATGCAGCATTCTCCACCTGACCTCAACATTCTGAACCTGACTATAAATACTCGCGTACCTTCCACCCCAGGTAGATCTGTTTGTGACTTGAAAAAGCCCACTGTGTGGGCGAAACGTTGTCAATAAAGGATCACATTAAACTGCATATGTGTCTATATTTCCATGTTTGGTGTTACTTAGGGAATCACAGTAACAAACTATAAGCCAGCTACCAATGACTCATTATGGCGTCATCGAGCAAACATTTTCAGTACAGTCAGGCCCTGATCCACCATGAAGCCTGGTCACAGAGTCACAGACCGGGCCACGGGGGCGTTGATCCCCAGAACCCTCTCCAGGTAAATTCCAGGTAAGTCAATTTGCATCAAGCGCATCACCGCCAACCAAAACCCGCATAAAGGGGTACCAACAGCTAGCGTTATAATGCGGTAACAATATTAAACTAGGTAAATAATGTATATGATTTGAAATATTTGTAAAAATGGCCAAATTAATGGCCACATTTGCATAAATGGCCAAACTTATTTTTCCTGGCCAAAAAGTTAAAAAAAAGAGCTGATTTCACAGATTTTGCCATAAAATGGCCAATCTGGCATCCCTGGCTCAGATACTTCTGCCATAGTTGCTCTCTCTACTAGGTCATCAATTAACGACATATTTTCTAATTGTGATACTAAGCTCTCCGAATCTCAATCGGAATCATAAATCTCTGCGTGAGCAGGAAACAATGTATCATCAATTAATGCACTGACAGTTTTTGCGGTGTAATTCCTGTTATACTTCACACCGAGATATTTGGCTACTTGACAACACATCTGAGGTTTTAAAGTACTTAACTTCGACAAGGTCAGATTATCAATTAACTGTTTCACTTTGACCTACATCACGTAAATAAGTGCATTACAGAGAGTGATTATAGGAAGCTATGACCCTTATAGGAATTCACTGAGCATTAGTGTTGGTTGTCTTAGAGTTAGAGCTCGTTAACAGTATTTCCATCTCCTTGGATCAAGAGACTCGGGCAAGTACATATATCCACTTATTATGTTGTACTAGACTAAACTCCAAGTTTTTAGATCAGGAAACTACTCAAAGTGTTTGACCATAGATTTACAAGTATGTCAATTATTATTATTATAATCAAAAAGAAGCGCTAAGCCACAAGGGCTATACAGCGCTGCAGTGTAGGGAAGGAAGCAAGGGAATTGGATGGCAGAAGGGAGGGGGGATGATCAGCAGGTTACAGAAAACAGCGGGGCAGGGGATAGTACGGGGGTAGAGGGTAGCAAGAGATTCAAGTAGAAAGGGCTGAAAGTATCAGAATTTGTGAAGTCAGTCAGTCGTTGTCAAAAAGTCAATGAGAGAGTCCGGATGAAAGGTGGGTCCATCAGCGAGAAGGGAAGGTAAAGAGAGAGCAGCGGGGCGAAGACGACGATAGAGGTAAATTCTGCGTGCTCGTTGATAAAGTGGGCAGTCCAACAGAATGTGGCTGACTGATAATGGAGCTTGGCAATTCTCACAGAGAGGAGCAAGACGCCTCTCCATGAGATATCCATGAGTAAGACGAGTATGGCCAATGCGAAGACGGGAGAGAGTAGTCTCCCAACCTCGACACTGGTGATAAGAAGACGGCCAGTAACCTATACTCGGTTTAATAGACTGAAGTTTGTTGCCGAGCATAGTAGACCAACGTTGTTGCCAACGGGTGCGAAGGTGGGAAGATATTACAGCAAAATAGTCCGTACATGGAATACCTCTATAAGAAACTGGTAGGTCATGTACTGCTGACCGCGCAGCAGTGTCTGCCTGTTCATTGCCCTGTACGTCAACATGACCAGGGACCCAACAAAAAACAATATCTTTATGCTTAGTAAAGATGCGGCGTAGCCAAAGTTGGATACGGAGGACTAAGGGGCGAGGTGTATCAAATTTTTGTATAGCCTGTAAAGCACTAAGGGAGTCTGAGACAACCACAAATGATGACACAGGCATAGATGCAATACGGATAAGTGCTGTAAGGATGGCATATAATTCAGCAGTAAAAATACTAGCTGAAGATAGTAAATGCCCTTGTACGACGCTGTCCGGAAACACTGCTGCGAATCCTACGCCGTCAGAAGACTTAGAGCCATCTGTGTACACAGCAATGGCATGAGAATGAGAGTGAAAGTGGTCAAGAAAAAGAGAGCGGGAAGCGACCGTAGACAGTTGGGCTTTCGAGCAAGGGAGGGAGAAAGAACAGACTCGAACAGCTGGAACTTCCCAGGGGGGTAGGGAAAAGTGAGATGCTACATGTACATAGAAAGGTGGTAGTTGAAGAGAAGACAAGAGCGAATGAAGGCGAAGAGAGAAGGGACGGAGTAAGCAAGGGCGGCGAACAAATAAAGAATGTCTACTAATATCAGTGACCATTCTATAAATGGAAGGATTGCGGAGATCATGAGAGCGTACATAGTAGCGCAGGCAATGGGCATCACGGCGATCGGATAAGGATGGAACGTTCGCTTCTGCATAGAGGCTTTCGACATGGGAAGAGCGAAAAGCACCAAGGCATAAACGTAATCCTTGGTGATGAATGGGGTTAAGGCTAGAGAGAGTAGCAGGAGATGCCGCTGAATAGATCTGGTCACCATAATCAAGTTTCGATAAAATAAGGGTGGAATGTAGGTGAAGGAGGGTTCGACGATCAGCTCCCCACGAAAGATGAGCAAGGGTTTTAAGAAGGTTCAGCCGGCTGTGACAAGTTGCCTTCAGAGAGGTAATGTGAGGTTTCCAGGATAACCTACGATCAAAGAGGAGGCCCAGAAACTTGACTGTATCACGTTCAGGGATACGGGAGCCATAGAGGTACAAAGGATGATCGGAGATGACAGAGCGTCTAGTGAAAGTGATTTGGTGGGTTTTAGTGCTGGAAAATTTAAACCCATGTGTGGTGGCCCAATTGGAAACACGGTCGACTGCATGCTGGAGAGAAACTGTAAGGAGGTGACAGTCAGCGCCTGCACAGGCAATAGCGAAGTCATCAACATAGAGTGATGACCAAATATTTGATGGAAGACTAGAGGCCAAATCATTAATAGCAAGGAGAAAAAGTGTTGTGCTCAGAACACATCCCTGGGGGACACCTTCAGCTTGGATAAAGTCCGGGGAGAGCACATTATTAACCCGAACACGGAAATGCCTGTCAGTTAAAAAGTTCTTAAGGAAGGATGGTAGATTGCCTCGAAGGCCTAAGGAGTGGGCTTGGGCTAAAATATTATACCTCCAAGTTGTGTCATATGCCTTCTCAAGGTCAAAAAATATGGCAATAACTGAGTGGTTATTCGCAAAGGCATTACGAACATACGTATCCAAGCGCAGTAAGGGGTCTATGGTAGAACGTCCCTTACGAAAGCCATATTGACGAGTGGAGAGACTGTTGTGTGTCTCTAAATACCACACTAAACGTCTATTTACTAGACGTTCCATTACTTTGCAAACTGCACTGGTAAGAGCAATGGGACGATAGTGGGAGGTTTCATGTCCCGTAGTGCCTGGTTTGCGGAAAGGGAGAACAATGGCGGATTTCCACAGCTGTGGAAGAACTCCTTGTGACCAAATAAGATTGTAAAGGCGTAATAGGACTGCAAGGGCTGACTGATGTAAATGTTGTAGCATACGAATATGAATGTCGTCGGGCCCAGCTGCCGATGATCGACAAGCTGAGAGTGTTGCCTCCAGTTCTTGAAGTGTAAAAGGCACATTATACTGTTCTTCTCTGAGAGAAGAAAAGTCCAAGGGTGCTAACTCTCTGGCAGACTTTGAGGAAAGAAATGAGGGGCATAGATGGAGTCCCTGAGAAATACGGACCAGATGATTGCCAATTTCATTGGCAACATCTAGTGGGTTTGCTATATCAACACCGGCAACCCGCAGAACAGGAGCCGGGTCAGGAGAATATTTACCACTCAGTTTTCGTACTTTTTTCCAGACTGCACTCATAGAGGAAGCAGAGGTGATGGTGGAGACATAATCTCGCCAGCAAGTGCGTTTAGCGTCACGGATGACACGGCGAGCGATCGCACGCTTCTGTTTAAAATCAAGGAGTCGCTCTGTGGTTCTATTGTACCGGTACCTGCCCCATGCAGCGCGTTTCAAACGTACTGCACGAGCACAAGCAGGAGACCACCAAGGCACGCATTTCTGAGAATGCCTGCCCGAAGTTTGGGGTATAGAATGAGAAGCTGCGGTGAAAACGGAGGACGAGAAGAGGTGTAAAAGCTCATCGATGGAGGACGAAGAAGGAACCTCTTTAAAAACAGTCAGGTGTGAGTAAAGGTTCCAATTTGCCCGATTAAATTGCCAGCGTGGGGTGCGAAGAGGTGGCGAATATGAAGGGGAAGTAAGAATGATTGGGAAATGATCACTGTCATGTAAGTCCGGGAGAACAGACCAAGTAAAGTCTAATGCGGCGGAGGAAGAGCAAACTGAGAGATCGATGCAAGAGAGAGTATGAGTCCGAGGATCAAAATGGGTGTGAGTACCTGTATTTAAAACATGGAGGGGGTGGGTGGCAAGAAAAGCCTCTAACTGAATTCCACGGGAATCACAGTGAGACCCTCCCCAGAGGAAATGGTGGGCATTAAAATCACCAAGTAACAGAATCGGTGGCTGTAATGACGAAGCAAGGAAGGCAAAATCCGGAATAGATAATGCCCGAGAAGGAGAGAGATATAAAGAACAGAGCGTATACCACCTATGTAAGTGGATACGGGCTGCTGTGTAATGCAGCGAAGTATGAACAAATAGCTGATGGTACGGAATATTAGTGCGGAGAAGAAGGGCACTTTCATTAAAGGTCCCATCAGGAAAAGGATCTGAAGAATACAATAAATTATAGCCTGCGATGTGAGAAATAACAGCAGAGTGTAATTTTGGTTCCTGTAAGCAAACACCAACAGGGGCAAACTGGGAGAGTAACATCTGAAGCTCACCCCGATTACCCCTGAGGCCGCGTATATTCCACTGTAAAAAGGCCATGATTGGCAATGATAAAGATACTTGAAATCCGCAGGTAAGGGTTCCTACGGACTAGAAGGGTTAGAAAAGTCCACATGCGGAGGCAGTGGAAAATGTTCAAGCAGCGAAGGAACGGTGCGCTGTGAAGAAAGGAGTTGCGCAGATGGAGCAGAGGAGAGAGAAAGAGCGGAAGGTGGATCAGTGTCCATCGATGGTTTGATCTCTGCAATATATTCAGAGATTGCTTCAAGTGTTTCGGAATTCAGAGATGTCGTATGGGAGACAATATTGGGAATGGTAGGGGGAGGATGAGTAAAGATTGGAACTGTACCAAGGTAGGGGGGGCAAAAGGGTGGAGGGAACTGGAGAAGCGTGGCAGGGGACAGAAGAGACAGGAACCTGGGAGGTGGCAGAAGAGGAAGAAACTTGGGAGGGAACAGGGGAGGAAGGTACATTACGAGGAGGAGGGTGAACCTCTGCACTTGTAACTGAGCCAGTGAGAGGGGAAGAACTAGGGACAGAGACAGGGAGGGTAAAATGAGGAGGTGGAAGATGGGTAGGAGGTGTTACCGGACCTTTTTTTGACTTTTGAGAAGTAGAGGGACGATTGGGAAGAGGTGTCGTACGAGGTCTCGTCGATACTGAGGCTTGTAAGAGAGAACTCGAAGAAGCGAGATTAGACTGAGGCGTTGAAGTAGGGACGTCTGAGCCGAGGACAGCAAAAGGATTAGATACAGGAGTGATTATGGGAGAGGTAACCACAGAGGTGGGTGTAGAAGATGGGATACCAGAAGTGGGGGGACGTTTTGAAACACGGGAATAAGAAACACGTGGGAGTCTCCCTTGGAGGCGGAGATGAGAAACTGCCATGGCATAAGGGAGACCTTCTGTCTCTTTGAGGTAACGGATTTCCCGCTCGTTTAAATAGACCTGACAATGGCGAGAATACGAAGGGTGAGCCTCATGACAGTTAAGGCAAGAGGGAGATCGATTGCAAGACGTATTAGAATGGTCATCGGCACCACAGACTGGGCATTCGGCGATAGATCTGCAATATTTCGCTGGATGGCCAAATCGCCAGCAATTTCTACACTGTTGTGGTGTAGGGATCACCTTTCGAAATTGTAACCGATGTCCTGCTATATAAACTGAGGATGGGAGTTCTCGGCTGTCAAAAGTTAAACGAGCCACATTGCTAGGGTATCGTCTCCGCCCACGGGCAGGAAGAACGTAAGTGTCTACCTTGAGGATTGGGAGATCTTGGAGTTCCAGCTGTTCTAGAATGTCGGTGCCACATGTCTGGAAATTTTGTTGAACTATGGTATGGGGCAGAATAACGGTACCACTACAAGAATTGAGGGAATGATGTTTTTCAAGGGTGACAGGAACAGTATCTATATGGGAAAGACGAGAGAGCTCACGAGCCTGGGTAGCATTCTGTACGGTAATGATGCGCGTACCGCTCTTAAGAGCATGAAAAGAAATATCTTTACCAACATGGCGTAGGAGTGCCTTGCCAATACTATGGTCAGAAAGATAGGCAGTAGAGGAAGTTGGTCGTAAAGTGAAGAATTTAGTCCACTGTTCAGTCTGAAACTGAGCGTGGAAAGGTAGTGAAGGACGTGTCGATCGTTTCTGAGAAGAACGAGAAGGTGAAGGTGGAGAAGTATCATCAGTAGGTAATTGTCGCTGACGTTTAGGCGTGGGACCAGAGTTGGTCCGACGTGGAACGGGTCGGCGATTTGAAAATTGCCGCACCGTAGAGGGAGAGGCCGGAAGCATAGTCAGAGGAGAGCGAAGGTCTGATAAATCAAAGGAGTCAGTCGAGGCCTCAGTACCTGAAGCGGGTGAGGAAACAGCACCGGCAATAGGTACAGAGGCATGAGGAATGTCTGAAGAGTGGTCCAAAGACGAGGCGGGGTCAGAACGGGGTGCGGTATCAAGAAGGGGCCCGGGGGTACCAGGTTCATGGACTAGGGCTGCCATGGTTAGGTTACTTCTTTCTTTTTGTTTTTAAGAAAAAAAAAGAAAGAAGAAAAGAAAATAAAAATAAAAAAAAAGAAAAAAAAAGGGGGGACCGGGGAGGGATAGTTCCTAGGAGGAATGAAAGGGTCAGAAATCTCCCTCCGCGCCCAAGAGGACTCGACACCGCTAGTAGCGCAGATGCAGCATGGAACCCGTGCCATACCCTACCCTTCATGCCAGTAAACCAGCAATCTGGGATAGCAACCTCACATCTGCCGAGCTACCTCGGTGGACAAAAGAGAGGGCGGCCGGATATCCGCCACAAAGCATACCTCCTTCAGCCACCACCCCCGGAATCCGAAAGGTGGCTTCCAGAGATACACCCGTCGCCCAAAAGACACCCAAAGCTACTCCGGGATACCGGAGAGGGATCGGGACATCCCTAGGCAATCCAGATTCCACGGCAAACTACGCCACCGCCAAGAAACCTCAACGGAATGGGATGGACCCCGGTGTCCTTTCCCCTACCTAGGAACTAGCGCGCCTGTGGGAGAAATCACGAAGGCTAAAAAGAGGAAGGGCAAAAGGGAGGGGTGAGGAGGAGGAGGAGGAATGGAAAAAGGGGAGGATGGGGAGGATGGGATAGGGGAGGGGAGAATGGGGGGTAATTAGGTTCGGTCTGAGGAAGAAGACCGACAGGGCTAATTCCTCAGACCAAGAGCCTCTTCACCACGCCAAGGAGCCCCCCTTGAAGAGGCAAGTATGTCAAAATAGACAATTTCCCCAACACCTTGAATCGAAAGACTCCCGGACAAGCCCCCCCCCCCATTTGTTACAAAAAACGCGATATCTGTTAAGCATCGAGATCTCCAGAGAATACTAGAAAGGTCTGCCCCTCTAGCATTCAGCCTGTTACTGGGTTTTTGTAACAAGTAGTCAGTATACTGGTCCAATTATCCGTTAAAGTTTATCATAAGTATTTTAGGATCACAACTGATAGGATACTAACTAATCGAAATTAAAATTAAGATATGTTTCTTAATAAAATTAAAGTTGTCTAGGTGGACAAAATCAAAGTAAATTAATGATGTAAATTAGGATATGAACTCCTACACTTCCCTTGTACAGCAAAGAAACATTATACAGAATTAATGTGCTGAGGGCACATATCTTAAGTACCGTCTGGTACGTTGTCAGCAATTATACAATAATAATATATATACAAGTGAGTGTGTGTGAATGTAAGTGCTCCACTTAAACAGTGATTGACTAAACGTCAGAACAGCTTGCTTGAACAGTACGGCGAACGATTCGCTAAACAAAAATGTCACAAGCAGCAACAGCACTGAGTCAGGAACAAGGAGACAACATAACGACCCTAACCGGGGACCTTCAGCAGATCCTCCATAAAAGGCGTAAAACTCCCTTAATACTAAATCTAGGTTCAACATAACCAAATCCCCGACTACGACAGCGTGCAGATGCCAGAACAGATTAGGTCAGAAGCTATAGCTCAGGACCTGGGGTATCTAAGAGTGTCAGTACGACACACAACCTCGGTAAAAGGTCGAAAATCACTATGCTCTGTGAATAGAGTTACACAGAGTTAAGAGAATTATGTTTTGTCTCACCACCGAAATCATACTCTGCCAAAACAGAGTCTAAATAACGAACAAAACCAGAGACAAGAGAGGGAGGTGTTGGTCAAACCAGCACCAGCAGAGAAGAGAGAAATAAAGGCAAGGCAGTCTAAAATCCCAGGTGCGATCACGCGACTGATCACATGACTCGCCCAGGTACTCCAGAGAAGCCGCCCCTCAAGGAAGGTTCCTTGATGTTGGTGAGGGGCTCTTGATTTAGGGAATTGGATCTGTGCTCCAGTTCCCCGAATTAAGCCTAAATGCCTTTCACCCCCCCCTTAGGCGCTGTATAATCCTCCGGGTTTAGCGCTTCCCCATTGATTATAATAATAATAATCCAGAGAAGCCGGCAGGTAAACAAGCGAGCGGTAGTTAGCCACTCAACACTCAAACAACGAGCACATGTGTAAATGTTACATCCTACCTATTGATATAAGCTAAGTCAAATAATTATATCAAGCAAGATATTCTCAATTTAGCTAATACTGAAAATATCAGCAATATAAACTTATATCAAAGATAATGTACAAGATAATTACAATATATATATATGTACATTATTTATAAACATTGTGCCCCATTCATGGGGCGCAATACTCTCCTACTAGGTCTTCAAGGTGGATACACCGAGTATCCCTGTTTTGTGTGTCTTTGGGATAGTAGGGCAGATAGCCAGCACTATGAACAAAAGATTGGCCACCAAGGACCAGCTTCTTACCGGGAAATCACAACGTGGAAACTGTGCCACTAGTTGACCCCAAGAAAATTCTGATGCCACCACTCCACATCAAATTAGGGCCTATGAAAAATTTTGTGAAGGCCTTGAACAAGAATGGAACTGCTGTCAAGTACCTTGAGTCAAAGTTTCCTCGTATGAGTGAAGGCAAGCTAAAGGCAGGAATCTTTGTTGGCCCTCAGATTCAAGAACTGATGAAGGACAAACATTTTGATGAAGCATCAGCAAGTGTCGAGGTGAATGACTATTTTCATTCAAGCAGATTATCTACAACTTCCTGGAAAACAGGCGCTCCCCCGAATATGAAAAAAAATGATGCAAGACCTGATCCCAAGTTTCCAATAACTTGGGTCAAGAATGTGTGTGAAGATGCACTTTTTGCACTCACATCTTGATTATTTTCCCAACAACTGTGGGAACTACAGTGAGGAACAAGGAGAGTGGTTCCAGTAGGATATTCCTGTGTTCTTGAAACTAACAGAATGTGCTTTTCCATGATTACTTGCCTAATTTTAATAAATTAACAATTTATTAAAAATTCACATTTTTTATCATTAATTTGTATTTTATTCAAAATCCTTACATGATAGAACAAAATGGTTTAGTTATTTACAATCAGCAGCCCAAGAATATGTAAGATCGCAACCATGAATAAAAATAAAAATTAAAAACATTCCAAATGCAGACCAATGTAATAGTTGGGATAAGGTGAAGGAGAGGTTCCATACAAGACTCAGGCAACTGCTGATGTGAGTGAAAACAAAAATTAAAAAAGTTACTCTATCTGGTGAAATTAACTACAGGCAGGTCCCGCTTTACAGCGTTTTGCTAATGTAGCCGTTTTCAGTTATACTCATTCTTCATTTACTCACATTTCCTACAATAAATGTATTCACCACTCTCTACAAGCTAAGTACGAAAATATTTTAATGTAAGAAATACGTGTACTGTATATGCATTTTTTAGGCCTAGCTGTATTACTCACTTCATAAATGATAGTGTAAACGTGTTATTAGGCTTTTATATGCATTTGAAAGTGAAAAAAGGGTAAGCTTCACTTTACAGCGATTTTCACTTCACAGCAGTAGCCCAGAACCTAACCTGCTGTATAAGTGGGGCCCTCCTGTGTACTGACAGGTAGTCTATGAGGCTTAAAGTGTTTTCAGTATATATCTGATATAGTTTTTCCTAGAACAAAGGAAAAATTTTTCAAGACAAACTATGTAAATAAGGCGTGGCCAACCTTCCGTATTCCATGCGCCATTTTTTCACGCTTTAGTTCAGATGTGTCATACCATACCTTATTCAGTTCTTTAAAAATTATGTTAATATGGACATATTTAGCATTTTTACATGATTTAATATAAAGACAAGGTAAACATTACTTATTTTAATGAGAGTTTCGAGTCTGCTTTAATTTCAAGCTTGTAATGTTAGGAGTTAAATTAGTTACTGAGAGCAGCAGAAAATTCTTCAAATTTCTATCAGTCGTGACCTCAGTCTGTTTTTGAACAATTTCATGGATGAAGATGCTTTTCACATCTGTACGTTGTTCCAAAATAAGAGATATTACTCTGGGCAAATTTTCTTAGCTCTGGAAAATGTTCACTGGGTAATTATCGCCAAAAAATAATTATGTCAGAAGCGTTTGGGACTGAGGGATTAGATTTTCAGTAACGAATTTGCTTTCAAATCAATAAGTTCCATTTGTACGTTACTAGGCATCTTCAGGATTTTTTTTTTCTCTAAGTGAAAATGGGTTTATAAATGCGAGTAGAGTCTTTTTCTTTCGCAAGATCACTAAAACGACTTTTAAATGACTCTTGAAATCTTATTTTTTCAATATATTCTGTAAAATTGCCATTATCTTCAGCACATTCACTCTGTTCTTTTAAATGAGTAAACTGGCGCAAATGCTCATTTTCTAATTGAGAGGTTAACAGTTTTAACTTCATCTTGAATGCATTGACATCATTTATTAAGCTGGGAAATAATTTGTTCTAGCCCTGCAGTTTCAAATTTCTACAAACCGGTTATTGGTTAATATTTTTGGTATAAGTGGGCTTGCTTTTTTTATTATCACTGGGGTATAATGCACCACTTCTAATCATGCAATGTTACATTTCTGGCTCATGCGCCATAAGTTGGCCATCCGTGATGTTGCTGAACCTTGAGTGATCATTGTTATATTGCATATAACATGTGCTGATAACATGACTTAACAAATGAATAAACACAAACAGAAACGACTAGATTATAATGAACAAAATTGCATGGCTGTAAGGCAGAATTTCCGATAAATTTACTGGAATACAATGATTCCCTAAACAAAGAGGAAAATATGCGGAAATAGTAAAGAATGATGTGAGGGAAGATGGAGATGTTTGGAACAGGAAGAAAGAACAGGAATTGATATAGAAAGTGAACTTTCAGGTTAGTTTTTAGTTTAATATGTTTATTATACATCCCATACCTATCCTGTGGGAGGGAGTCAAAAGATGACAGAGGTACACAGTGGGTCCAGGGACCGGACCCCAAAGTTATGACAGCTGAGCAAGTTACAAAGGTAAGGGCAGAAAGTATAGAAATACAAAGATATATACGTATATATATATACGTATATATAAATATATATATATATATATATATATATATATATATATATATATATATATATATATATATATATATATATATATATATATATATATATATAAAATGGAACGTTTTTGAACGTGTTCACAAAAGAAGAATTTTTAATGTAGCGGATTTTAATCACGTATATGAGCTGGAATGGCGGACAGTGAAATAACTAGAAAAAATACCACATATAACATTTGAAGAATTAAAGAATAGTAGAAATTGAATTGAAGACCAATAAGGCCCCACTGAATTAGCAAATGGAAGGTGGCCCGTGTCCTGGTAGACAACGCTTTCGCTTCACATGCTGGGTGTCCGTGGTTCAATTCCCAGCAAGGGTGGAAACATTGGCCGTGTTAAAACCCGCGATCAGAGAGTTCAAGACTCCAGACCGACGCGTTAGCGAGTTTTGAGACTCGGATCGCGGGTTCTAATCCCACCCGTGGTTTTTTTGTTTGCAATCGTGTCATCACGATTTCGTGAGTCAGTTCCTTACACTTGTCCTGTTCACCTAGCAGCAAGTAGGTACCTGGGTGTTAGTCGACCGGTGTGGGTCGCATCCTGGGGGACAAGATTGAGGACCACAATGGAAATAAGTTAGACAGTCCTCGATGACGCACTGACTTTCTGGGGTTATCCTGGGTGGCTAACCCAGGAGGACATCTAGTCGTTTCTGTTTATGTTTATTCATTTGTTAAGTCATGATAGCAGCACATGTTAACAAAAAGCATGGGGGGATTTAAGGAAAACGGAGTTTACTGCTCTAGGGTAAACTCAACAAAAAAATTGAGCATTAAGTCACGAGTCTGTCAGTAAGTTTATAAGAAGAGTGTTTCTATTTAATCCAAAATCGCAAGTTTTACCTATTCGGCACGAGATTTTATATATATATATATATATATATATATATATATATATATATATATATATATATATATATATATATATATATATATATATATATAATACATAAGATGGATCCACCTCTGGTGTAAATTGTGGGACCAATAGCCTCGGAGATGTGGACATACGTATGTATGTATGTGTATATATATATATATATATATATATATATATATATATATATATATATATATATATATAAAATATATATATATATATATATATATATATATATATATATATATATATATATATATATATATATATATATATATATAATATATATATATATATATATATATATATATATATATATATATATTATATATTATATATATATATATATATATATATATATATATATATATATATATATATATATATATATATATATATATATAATGTCGTGCCGAATAGGCAGAACTTGCGATCTTGGCTTAAATAGCAACGCTCATCTTGCCATATAGGACAAGCGAAAATTTGTATATGCAATAATTTCGCCAAAATGATTCTGAACCAAACGAAAAAAATATATTTCAATGCGTCTGTTTAGTATTAAATTACTGTAAACAAATCTAAAATATATTTAGTTGGGTTAGGCTAAAATAAATTGCTCTTGTTTAAACAAGGTTAGGTAAGTTTTCTAAGTTTCTTTTGGTGCAAAATTAAAAATTTTTACATTAGCATTAATGAAAAATATATATCTTTAAACGTGTAAGAGAAAATTTTGGAAAGGACTTAATTTTAAATGAGTTCTTGCTAACTGACCAGTTTTACATATTCGGCACGACATATATATATATATATATATATATATATATATATATATATATATATATATATATATATATATATTTATATATTTATATATATATTTATATATATATATATATATATATATATATATATATATATATATATATATATATATATATATATATATATATAATAAACAACATCGAATTCTTTATCATAATAATGTGGAAGTAGGTCGTGCCCAAGGGTTAGGCAAGTGAAGAATTCCCTGTATTAAGATCCCAAGATGCTGCTGTGTCAGACAGGAATGTAGATGAATGGTTCAGAGAACCGACAACTTGATAAATTAGACACTTGCAACACTTGGGTATCTTGAATGAGGTAACGTTTCGCCATACACTGGCTTCACCAATCCAATATATATATATATATATATATATATATATATATATATATATATATATATATATATATATATATATATATATATATATATATATACTGATGACGATAATGATAGCAATGGTGATAATTTTGGTAAGTGATGTAGATAACGATGAGCTAAGTACAGGTCACCAGTGGTGACCTGTAATTAGCTCTGAGAAGAATTGTCTTGTGTGCTCTCTGTGAATCTGAACCAAGATGTCCTCTCTTGAGCAACTCTACCAGCAGCTAAAAGAGGAGCTTAGGGTGAGGAAAACAAGAAGATTCGCAGCAATCCTCCTGTTGCAAGTCCTCAGGTCTAAAGGGGAACCTGGTCAGTGGCCGGGCAACATGGAACGAAGCTGAAGATCAAGAAGACTGTTGGAGTGGCAGAAACAACGAAGAACCAGAAGACTACTGTGGAAACTTCCAACCCATTTTCGGTGCTACCTGACGAATGTGAGTTGTCTACTGGGAACGTCACAACGAGCACCAAGGAAGCATTGGCGGACGAGAGTGAGTCGACATCCCTTGAAACCCCAACGAAGACCATCCAGAACGTCACGACGAACTCCGCCAGTGAAGGTAGGAACATTGTTTTAGTTGGGGACAGTCAGGTAAAATTTATTAATAGGGCTTTTTGTCTTAGGGACAGGAAGAGGAGGCAGAGAGTATGTTCTCATGGGGCTGGGATGGGGGATATTGTTTGCCATCTAGACGATATCATGAAAGGTAATGGGAGCAATCCTATTATCTGTCTATGTGCGGGAGGCAACGATGTAGGCAGACGAAGGAGTGAAGACCTGATTAGCAGGTATAGGACAGCACTAGAGATAATTAGGAAGAAGGGTGGGAATCCTGTGATATGTGGCATTTTGCCCAGGAGAGGAGTTGGAAATGAATGGTTGTCCAGGGCAATTGGTGTCAATTGCTGGCTGGACAAACACTAAGGAAAATTCAGTAACATTCATAGACAACTGGGACCTCTTCTACGGTAGAAATGACATGTATGCCAGGGATGGGGTTCACTTATCTAGGTTTGGGGTGGGAGCACTGGCCAACGTAGTGGAGGGAGCTGTTAGGTCTTTAAAGTAGAAACAGATAGTGGTATGGGTTTTTTTTGTGCAAAATCAATAAATTCTCAGTGTAGCGACAGTGTGAGTTTTAGGGAAACCAGTAACAGGCAGAATGTGGCAGAGTTATTGGAGAATATTGGAAACCCAGTGGCACTAGATGACAAGGACAGTAACAGATATAGTGGAGGAACAGAAATCAGCAAGAAAAGAGAAAGGAGGTTTTCTAAAGATATTTTATACTAATACAAGTAGTGTGAGAAATAAGATGGACGAACTGAGATTAGTTGCCAGTGTGGGTAACATTGATGTTTTTGCCATAACTGAGACGTGGTTCAATGTGAAAAATCGGGACATGCCTGCTGAATGCCACATTCAGGGTTTTAAATTGTTTCAAGTAGATAGAAGTATCGGTAAGGGGGGTGGGGTGGCACTCTATGTCCGAGATCGTTTAAATTGTTGCATAAAAACAGGTATAAAGCCTGAAATAATACAGAGTCTCTCTGGATATAATTTTCAGAGGGGTACGAGAAATTTATTTTAGGCGTGATATACCGTCCCCCAAACTTGGATAGGAACCAAAGGAGACTACTTTCAGAGGAAATTGTTAAGGCTAGAAGGCATGAAAATGTAGTAATTCTAGGGAACTTCAACGTTAGTCAGATTGATTGAAATTTTTTGACTGGGAATTTAGAATCTAACGACTTACTAGTAGTTCAGGATTGTTTTATGAAGCAGTTTGTGACAGAACCTACAAGGGGAAATAACCTACTTGACTTGGTTCTGGCAAACAAGGAAACCCTCGTTAATATTTTAGAAATTACAGAGGAATTCGGCGCAGGCAGGCGACCACATATCAATTACCGTAAGCATTGAATGGAAGTATGATAGTAGGAACAACTCAGTAACGGTCCCAGATTTTCACTTATCAGATTACAGTGGGTTTAGAGAACACTTATCATCTGTTGACTGGGATAACGAAGAGAGCTATAGATATGACAGCTTTCTAAACACTATACATGCAGCCCAAAGAACGTTCATCCCGTATAAAGAAATTAGATTGAATAGAAATGACCCAAAATGGATGAGCAATAGGCTCAAATATCTTTTAGGGCAAAAGAAATGAATTTATAGGCGCATCAAAAGAGGTGAGGGTCATCTTATGAATCAGTATACTGACATTAAAAGGGACATTAAAAAGGGGATAAGAAAAGCTAAAAGGGACTACGAAATTAAAGTTGCTAGAGATTCGAAAACTAACCCAAAATGTTTTTCCCAGATTTATAGAACAAAAGTTAGAGATAAGATAGGTCCCCTTAAAAATAACTTTGGGCATCTTACTGACAAGGAGAATGAAATGTGCTCAGTTTTTAATCATTATTTTCTCTCGGTTTTCACACAGGAAGACACTAATATCCCAGTAATTAATTTTTATAGTGGGTATGAAGACGATAAATTATGTAATATTACAGTCACTAGTGAAATGGTTATCCAACAAGTAGACCGACCGAAACAAAATAAATCCCCGGGACCTGATGATTTTTTTTCAAGGGTTCTTAAGGAATGCAAAATGGAACTCTGTGAACCATTAACTAATATTTTTAATTTATCTCTACAAACAGGTGTAGTGTCTGATATGTGGAAGATGGCTAATGTAACTCCTATTTTTAAAGCAGGGGACAAGTCGTTACCGTCAAATTACCGCCCAATAAGCCTGACCTCAATTGTAGACAAATTACTAGAGTCAATTATAGCTGATAATATAAGAAGTCACCTGAATAGGCATAATTTGATTAATGATACTCAACATGGTTTCACGAGGGGCCGTTCCTGCCTAACTAATTTACTAACTTCCTTCAGTAATAGCAAACATAGAACTTAAGCTAAAGGAATCTTATAGGAATCTTATAGAAACCCAAAGTATTTCTTTTCTTATGCCAAATCAAAGTCGATAATAACATCCAGTATTGGGCCCCTACTTAAACAAGATGGGTCCTACACAGATGACAGCAAGGAAATGAGTGAGCTACTCAAGTCCCAATATGACTCAGTTTTTAGCAAGCCGCTAATAAGACAGAGTCGAAGATCAAAATTAATTTTTTATGAGCCACAGAATTTGGTTAACACAAGCTATCTGATATCATCCTGACACCAAATGACTTCGAACAGGCGATAAATACTCCACAAAGGGGGCAGTAAAGCAATAGCAAAGAACTACAGACCGATAGCACTAACATCCCATATCATAAAAGTGTTTGAAAGGGTCCTAAGATACAAGATCGCCACCCATCTAGATACCCATCAATTACACAACCCAGGGCAACATGGGTTTAGAGCAGGTCGCTGTCTGTCTCAACTACTGGATCACTACGATAAGGTCCTAGATGCACTAGAAGACAAAAAGAATGCAGATGTAATATATACAGACTTTGCAAATGCCTTCGACAAGTGTGACCATGGTGTAATAGCGCACAAAATGCGTGCAAAAGGAATAACAGGAAAAGTCGGTAGATGGATCTATAATTTCCTCACAAACATAACAGTAAGAGTAGTAGTCAACAGAGTAAAGTCTGAGACGGCTACGGTGAAAAGCTCTGTTCCACAAGGCACAGTACTCGCTCCCATATTGTTTCTCATCTTCATGTCTGACATAGACAAGGATGTCAGCCACAGCACCGTGTCTTCCTTTGCAGATGACACCCGAATCTGCATGACAGTGTCTTCCATTGCAGACACTGCAAGGCTCCAGGCGGACATCAACCAAATCTTTCAGTGGGCTGCAGAAAACAATGTGAAGTTCAACGATGAGAAATTTCAATTACTCCGATAAGGTAAACATGAGGAAATTAAAACTTCATCAGAGTACAAAACAAATTCCTTCCGCAAAATAGAGCGAGAAACCAACGTCAAAGACCTGGGAGTGATCATGTCGGAGGATCTCACCTTCAAGGACCATAACATTGTATCAATCGCATCTGCTAGAAAAATGACAGGATAGATAATGAGAACCTTCAAAACTAGGGATGCCAAGCCCATGATGACACTCTTCAGGTCGCTTGTTCTACCTAGGCTGAAATATTGCTGCACACTAACAGCACCTTTCAAAGCAGGTGAAATTGCTGACCTAGAAAATGTACAGAGAACCTTCACGGCGCGCATAACGGAGATAAAACACCTCAATTACTGGGAGCGCTTGAGGTTCCTAAACCTGTATTCCCTGGAACGCAGGAGGGAGAGATACATGATTATATACACCTGGAAAATCCTAGAGGGACAGTACCGAACTTGCACACGAAAATCACTCACAACGAAAACAAAAGACTCGGCAGACGATGCAACGTCCCTCCAATAAAAGCAGGGGTGTCACTATCACATTAAGAGACAATACAATAAGTGTCAGGGGTCCGAGACTGTTCAACTGCCTCCCAGCATACATAAGGGGGATTACCAATAGACCCTTGGGCGTCTTCAAGCAGGCACTGGACAAGCACCTAAAGTCGGTACCTGACCAGCCGGGCTGTGACTCGTACGTTGGAATGCGTGCAGCCAGCAGTAACAGCCTGGTTGATCAGGCTCTGATCCACCAGGAGGTCTGGTCACAGACTGGGCCGCGGGGGCGTTGGCCCCCGGAGCTCTCTCCAGGTAAACTCCAGTAAAGCTTTTGAGGCCGTTAATCATGATAAAGAATTCATTCAATATTGATAAATTAGACACATGTGCAACTCTTGGGTATCTTTATTGACGAAACGTTTCGCCACACAGTGGCTTCATCAGTCCATACAAAGGAGAATCTTGAAGAACAGGAGGAGAATGAGGTAATCAGTCCCTCAACCTTGAGTCGATGTGGTCAGTCCATCAATCTTGATCCATTCTATTCAAGATTGATGGACTGACCACATCGACTCAAGGTTGAGGGACTGATTACCTCATTCTCCTCCTGTTCTTCAAGATTCTCCTTTGTATGGACTGATGAAGCCACTGTGTGGCGAAACGTTTCCTCAATAAAGATACCCAAGAGTTGCACATGTGTCTAATTTATCAACATGTCGGTTCTCTGAACCATTCATCTTCATTCAATACTGTTTATTTGGATTTTAGTAAGGCTTTTGATAGAGTACCATATTATCAGAGATTGTTAAAGAAAGTGGCAGCTCATGGCACTGGGGAAAAAGTGCTGTCATGGATCGAGTCATGGCTCACCAATAGGAAGCCGAGTGTGCATAAATGGGGTTAAGTCTGAGTGGGGATCTGTAACAAGTGGCGTTCCACAGGGATCAGTTTTAGGCTCATAATTGTTTAAAATATATATAAATCCCAGTAATTTGTTTACCTTATTACGTACGCTGATGATGGTCATGACAATAAGAGGCATGATGATGAGTTTGTTGATAATGATGATGGCCTTGATGATCATGATCTTGATGATAATGCTGATGGTGATGATGACAGTAATAGTAACGAGCATCTCTCTAATGGGACGGAGAATTAAGTCTCCACCAATCCTGTCGCTGAATTATCCAGAAAAAGGTTTAGCCTTTGATAAAACGTACAATAATAATAATAATAACAATAATAATAATAAGCATAATAATTTTTAATAATTATAATCCTCACAGAGAGATGTACATCAGATACCTTGTTCCTGAGCTTCATGTCAGCCATTTGTGCTCTGATCTCAGCCATACGAGCCCTGGTCTTGGTCTCTTCCTCAGACACATGTGTGTGTGTCGTCTCCTCTCCGCCACCGCTGCAACACACACCTTCACAATTAACAATAAATCACAGTACATAGCATTTGCATTCTTTATTTCTGCAAGGAAAATATATTTTTCGCCCTCTTCTAGAATAAGTTACGGTTTTGTCTTACTACAACTGCAGAGTTGAAGCACATTATAAAATGTTGAAGCACATTATAAAACGAGAGAAGGCTATTCTTCATAATAACGTATGATGATTTTTTTTTGTCAGTTCCTCCCCAAAAAAAAATAATGATTTAATAGCATTCTCAGATAACCTGAGTGTCCAAAGTGAGATCTCACAATGTTGTGAAAGATGCGGGACTTGTATTAAGAAAGATGCGAGACTTATATTAAGAAAGATGCGAGACTTATATTAAGAAAGATGCGAGACTTATATTAAGAAAGATGCGAGACTTATATTAAGAAAGATGCGAGACTTATATTAAGAAAGATGCGAGACTTATATTAAGAAAGATGCGAGACTTATATTAAGAAAGATGCGAGACTTATATTAAGAAAGATGCGAGACTTATATTAAGAAAGATGCGAGACTTATATTAAGAAAGATGCGAGACTTATATTAAGAAAGATGCGAGACTTATATTAAGAAAGATGCGGGACTTATATTAAGAAAGATGCAGGACTTATATTAAGAAAGATGCGAGACTTATATTAAGAAAGATGCGGGACTTATATTAAGAAAGATGCAGGACTTATATTAAGAAAGATGCGGGACTTATATTAAGAAAGATGCGGGACTTATATTAAGAAAGATGCGGGACTTATATTAAGAAAGATGCAGGACTTATATTAAGAAAGATGCGAGACTTATATTAAGAAAGATGCGGGACTTATATTAAGAAAGATGCAGGACTTATATTAAGAAAGATGCGGGACTTATATTAAGAAAGATGCGGGACTTATATTAAGAAAGATGCGAGACTTATATTAAGAAAGATGCAGGACTTATATTAAGAAAGATGCGAGACTTATATTAAGAAAGATGCGGGACTTATATTAAGAAAGATGCAGGACTTATATTAAGAAAGATGCGGGACTTATATTAAGAAAGATGCGGGACTTATATTAAGAAAGATGCAGGACTTATATTAAGAAAGATGCAGGACTTATATTAAGAAAGATGCGGGACTTATATTAAGAAAGATGCGGGACTTATATTAAGAAAGATGCAGGACTTATATTAAGAAAGATGCAGGACTTATATTAAGAAAGATGCGGGACTTATATTAAGAAAGATGCGAGACTTATATTAAGAAAGATGCAGGACTTATATTAAGAAAGATGCGAGACTTATATTAAGAAAGATGCGGGACTTATATTAAGAAAGATGCAGGACTTATATTAAGAAAGATGCGGGACTTATATTAAGAAAGATGCGGGACTTATATTAAGAAAGATGCAGGACTTATATTAAGAAAGATGCAGGACTTATATTAAGAAAGATGCGGGACTTATATTAAGAAAGATGCAGGACTTATATTAAGAAAGATGCAGGACTTATATTAAGAAAGATGCAGGACTTATATTAAGAAAGATGCGGGACTTATATTAAGAAAGATGCAGGACTTATATTAAGAAAGATGCAGGACTTATATTAAGAAAGATGCAGGACTTATATTAAGAAAGATGCAGGACTTATATTAGGAAAGATGCGGGACTTATATTAAGAAAGATGCAGGACTTATATTAAGAAAGATGCAGGACTTATATTAAGAAAGATGCAGGACTTATATTAAGAAAGATGCAGGACTTATATTAAGAAAGATGCAGGACTTATATTAAGAAAGATGCAGGACTTATATTAAGAAAGATGCAGGACTTATATTAAGAAAAATGCGGGACTTATATTAAGAAAGATGCAGGACTTATATTAAGAAAGATGCAGGACTTATATTAAGAAAGATGCAGGACTTATATTAAGAAAGATGCAGGACTTATATTATTAAGAAAGATGCGGGACTTATATTAAGAAAGATGCAGGACTTATATTAAGAAAGATGCGGGACTTGTATTAAGAAAGATGCGAGACTTATATAAAGAAAGATGCGAGACTTATATTAAGAAAGATGCGGGACTTATATTAAGAAAGATGCGAGACTTATATTAAGAAAGATGCGAGACTTATATTAAGAAAGATGCGAGACTTATATTAAGAAAGATGCGGGACTTATATTAAGAAAGATGCGAGACTTATATTAAGAAAGATGCGAGACTTATATTAAGAAAGATGCGGGACTTGTATTAAGAAAGATGCGAGACTTATATTAAGAAAGATGCGAGACTTATATTAAGAAAGATGCGAGACTTATATTAAGAAAGATGCGAGACTTATATTAAGAAAGATGCGAGACTTATATTAAGAAAGATGCGAGACTTATATTAAGAAAGATGCGAGACTTATATTAAGAAAGATGCGAGACTTATATTAAGAAAGATGCGAGACTTATATTAAGAAAGATGCGGGACTTATATTAAGAAAGATGCGAGACTTATATTAAGAAAGATGCGGGACTTATATTAAGAAAGATGCAGGACTTATATTAAGAAAGATGCGAGACTTATATTAAGAAAGATGCGGGACTTATATTAAGAAAGATGCAGGACTTATATTAAGAAAGATGCGGGACTTATATTAAGAAAGATGCGGGACTTATATTAAGAAAGATGCGGGACTTATATTAAGAAAGATGCAGGACTTATATTAAGAAAGATGCGAGACTTATATTAAGAAAGATGCGGGACTTATATTAAGAAAGATGCAGGACTTATATTAAGAAAGATGCGGGACTTATATTAAGAAAGATGCGGGACTTATATTAAGAAAGATGCGAGACTTATATTAAGAAAGATGCAGGACTTATATTAAGAAAGATGCGAGACTTATATTAAGAAAGATGCGGGACTTATATTAAGAAAGATGCAGGACTTATATTAAGAAAGATGCGGGACTTATATTAAGAAAGATGCGGGACTTATATTAAGAAAGATGCAGGACTTATATTAAGAAAGATGCAGGACTTATATTAAGAAAGATGCGGGACTTATATTAAGAAAGATGCAGGACTTATATTAAGAAAGATGCAGGACTTATATTAAGAAAGATGCAGGACTTATATTAAGAAAGATGCGGGACTTATATTAAGAAAGATGCGAGACTTATATTAAGAAAGATGCAGGACTTATATTAAGAAAGATGCGAGACTTATATTAAGAAAGATGCGGGACTTATATTAAGAAAGATGCAGGACTTATATTAAGAAAGATGCGGGACTTATATTAAGAAAGATGCGGGACTTATATTAAGAAAGATGCAGGACTTATATTAAGAAAGATGCGGGACTTATATTAAGAAAGATGCAGGACTTATATTAAGAAAGATGCAGGACTTATATTAAGAAAGATGCAGGACTTATATTAAGAAAGATGCGGGACTTATATTAAGAAAGATGCAGGACTTATATTAAGAAAGATGCAGGACTTATATTAAGAAAGATGCAGGACTTATATTAAGAAAGATGCAGGACTTATATTAGGAAAGATGCGGGACTTATATTAAGAAAGATGCAGGACTTATATTAAGAAAGATGCAGGACTTATATTAAGAAAGATGCAGGACTTATATTAAGAAAGATGCAGGACTTATATTAAGAAAGATGCAGGACTTATATTAAGAAAGATGCAGGACTTATATTAAGAAAGATGCAGGACTTATATTAAGAAAAATGCGGGACTTATATTAAGAAAGATGCAGGACTTATATTAAGAAAGATGCAGGACTTATATTAAGAAAGATGCAGGACTTATATTAAGAAAGATGCAGGACTTATATTATTAAGAAAGATGCGGGACTTATATTAAGAAAGATGCAGGACTTATATTAAAAAAGATGCGGGACTTGTATTAAGAAAGATGCGAGACTTATATAAAGAAAGATGCGAGACTTATATTAAGAAAGATGCGGGACTTATATTAAGAAAGATGCGGGACTTATATTAAGAAAGATGCAGGACTTATATTAAGAAAGATGTAGGACTTATATTAAGAAAGATGCGGGACTTATATTAAGAAAGATGCAGGACTTATATTAAGAAAGATGCGAGACTTATATTAAGAAAGATGCGGGACTTATATTAAGAAAGATGCAGGACTTATATTAAGAAAGATGCGGGACTTATATTAAGAAAGATGCGGGACTTATATTAAGAAAGATGCAGGACTTATATTAAGAAAGATGCAGGACTTATATTAAGAAAGATGCGGGACTTATATTAAGAAAGATGCAGGACTTATATTAAGAAAGATGCAGGACTTATATTAAGAAAGATGCAGGACTTATATTAAGAAAGATGCGGGACTTATATTAAGAAAGATGCAGGACTTATATTAAGAAAGATGCAGGACTTATATTAAGAAAGATGCAGGACTTATATTAAGAAAGATGCAGGACTTATATTAGGAAAGATGCGGGACTTATATTAAGAAAGATGCAGGACTTATATTAAGAAAGATGCAGGACTTATATTAAGAAAGATGCAGGACTTATATTAAGAAAGATGCAGGACTTATATTAAGAAAGATGCAGGACTTATATTAAGAAAGATGCAGGACTTATATTAAGAAAGATGCAGGACTTATATTAAGAAAAATGCGGGACTTATATTAAGAAAGATGCAGGACTTATATTAAGAAAGATGCAGGACTTATATTAAGAAAGATGCAGGACTTATATTAAGAAAGATGCAGGACTTATATTAAGAAAGATGCGGGACTTATATTAAGAAAGATGCAGGACTTATATTAAGAAAGATGCGGGACTTGTATTAAGAAAGATGCGAGACTTATATTAAGAAAGATGCGAGACTTATATTAAGAAAGATGCGGGACTTATATTAAGAAAGATGCGGGACTTATATTAAGAAAGATGCGGGACTTATATTAAGAAAGATGCGGGACTTGTATTAAGAAAGATGCGGGACTTATATTAAGAAAGGTGCGGGACTTATATTAAGAAAGATGCGGGACTTATATTAAGAAAGATGCGGGACTTGTATTAAGAAAGATGCGGGACTTGTATTAAGAAAGATGCGGGACTTACAATAAGAAAGATGCAGGACTTATATTAAGAAAGATGTAGGACTTATATTAAGAAAGATGCGGGACTTATATTAAGAAAGATGCAGGACTTATATTAAGAAAGATGCGGGACTTATATTAAGAAAGATGCGGGACTTATATTAAGAAAGATGCGGGACTTATATTAAGAAAGATGCAGGACTTATATTAAGAAAGATGCAGGACTTATATTAAGAAAGATGCAGGACTTATATTAAGAAAGATGCAGGACTTATATTAAGAAAGATGCAGGACTTATATTAAGAAAGATGCGGGACTTATGTTAAGAGAAGCTTTAAAGGAAGTTAACTTCAAACTTGAAGTCAAAATTTACCATGTCTATGAACTCTGTCAATCGTAAGAGAACATAAGAGTTCCTGATGATGACGATGTTTTTCACTCTTATTCAACGTTAGTAATTCAAGTCTGCTTGAAGTAGAGGTGACACGAGGTAGAAAGTAATAACGACTCCTCAGTGACACTAGTGAAGATGTAAGAACCGAGGCCGTTAAACTTTTTAAATTGTTCCAAATATTGTACCATAGAATGTAATAGGATGTTCTGTGGCCACAACACTGTGGTGACTGGCCACAACACTGTGGTGACTGGCCACAACACTGTGGTGACTGGCCGCAACACTGTGGTGACTGGCCACAACACTGTGGTGACTGGCCACAACACTGTGGTGACTGGCCACAACACTGTGGTGACTGGCCACAACACTGTGGTCACTGGCCACAACACTGTGGTCACTGGCCACAACACTGTGGTCACTGGCCACAACACTGTGGTCACTGGCCACAACACTGTGGTGACTGGCCACAACACTGTGGTCACTGGCCACAACACTGTGGTGGCTGGCCACAACACTGTGGTGGCTGGCCACAACACTGTGGTCACTGGCCACAACACTGTGGTCACTGGCCACAACACTGTGGTGACTGGCCACAACACTGTGGTCACTGGCCACAACACTGTGGTCACTGGCCACAACACTGAAATACGAAGGGAGGCACTAGTCAATGAAATTGCAAATACTGAACTTAAGCTGAAGAAATCTTACAGGAGACAAGAATCACAGGAAGAACTAGAAGCCATAAAGGAAACTGGAAAAAAATACTTCTTCTCTTATGCCAAATCTATGGGAAACACAACATCCAGTATTGGGTCCCTGCTGAGGTGAGATGGGACATATATAGATGATAGCCAGGAAATGAGCGAGATACTAAAGTCCCAATATGACTCAGTGTTCAGCGAGCCACTGCCCAGACTAAGGGTCGACAATTCAAATGAATTCTCCATACCCCCGGCCGGGATTGAACCCGCGGTCATAGAGTCTCAAAACTCCAGCCCGTCGCGTTAGCCACTAGACCAGCTAGCCACAATAAGATTCATCCAACTAGGTATATTTCTACACCATAGTTGGATGAATCTTATTGTGGCTAGCTGGTCTAGTGGCTAACGCGACGGGCTGGAGTTTTGAGACTCTATGACCGCGGGTTCAATCCCGGCCGGGGGTATGGTTTATTTGCAATCGTGTCATTACGATTTCTTAAGTCAAATGAATTCTTTATGAACGAAACCCAAAATTTGGTCATCCCAAAAATTTCGGATATTATTCTAACTCCACAAGACTTTGAAGAGGCAATTAATGACATTCCCATTCACTCTGCCCCAGGCCCAGACTTGTGGAACTCCGTGTTCATCAAGAATTGCAAGAAGCCCTTATCACGTGCCTTCAGCATTTTATGGAGAGGAAGCATGGACACAGGGGTCATCCCACACACACTAAAAACAACAGACATAGCCCCACTCCACAAAGGTGGCAGTAAAGCAATTGCAAAGAACTACAGACCGATAGCACTAACATCTCATATCTTAAAAATCTTTGAGAGAGTTCTAAGAAGCAAGATAGCCAACCACCTAGATATCCATCAATTACACAACCCAGGGCAACACTGGTTTAGAGCAGGTCGCTCCTGCCTGTCCCAGCTACTGGAATACTATGACAAGGTCCTGGATGCTGTAGACAAACAAAATACAGATGTAGTGTACACAGACTTTGCAAAAGCTTTCAACAAGTGTGACCATCGTATAATAGCACACAAAATGCGTGATAAAGGAATAACGGGAAAAGTTGGTAGATGGATCTACAACTTCCTGACAAACAGAACACAGAGTAATAGTAAACAGAGTAAAGTCTGAGGCAGCCATGGTAAAAAGCTCTGTTCCACAAGGCACAGTACTCACTCCCATTCTATTCCTCATCCTCATTTCTGACATAGACAGAGATGTAAGCCATAGCTCCGTGTCTTCCTTTGCGGATGACACTCGGATCACCATGGCAGTGACCTCCATCGAAGACACTGCGAGACTCCAAGCGGACATCAACCAAATCTTCGAATGGGCCACTCAAAACAATGTGAAGTTCAATGAGGAGAAATTTCAACTGCTCAGATATGGGAAAATTGAAGAAATTAAAAATGTGTCAGGGTATACAACAAATTTTAACCATGCAATAGAGCGGAAAAGTAATGTAAAGGACCTGGGAGTGATAATGTCAGAGGATCTCGCCTTCAAAGACCACAACTATGTATCTACCTCATCCGCTAGGAAAATGATAGGATGGATAATGAGAACCTTCAAAACTACGGATGCCAAGCCCATGATTCTCTTCAAATCGCTTGTGCTCTCTAGGCTGGAATACTGCTGTACACTAACTGCCCCCTTCAAGGCTGGTGACACTGCAGACCTGGAGAGTGCACAAAGAACTTTCACGGGACACATAAGTATGATAAAGCACCTAAACTACTGGGAACGGTTGAAGGACCTTGATCTGTATTTCCTTGAACGCAGGCGAGAGAGATACATGATAATATACACTTGGAAGGTCCTGTAGGGATTGGTACCAAACTTGCACACGAAAATCACTCCCTATGAAAGCAAAAAACTCAGTAGGAGATACAACATTCCCCCGATGAAAAGCAGGGGCGCCACGAGTACACTGAGAGACAACATAATAAGTGTCCGGGGCTCAAGACTGTTCAATTGCCTCCCAGCATACATAAGAGAGATTACCAATAGACCCCTGGCTGTCTTCAAGAAGGCACTGGACAGGCACCTAAAGTCAGTACCTGACCAACCGGGCTGTGGTTCGTACGTCAGCTTGCGTGTGGCCAACAGTAATAGCCTGATTGATCAGACTCTGATCCACCATGAGGCCTGGTCTCAGACAGAACCGCGGGGGCGTTGACCCCCGAAACCCTCTCCAGGTAAACTCCAGGTAAACACTGTGGTGACCGGCCACAACACTGTGGTGACTGGCCACAACACTGTGGTTAATGGCCACAACACATCCACAACACTGGCCACAACACATCCACAACACTGGCCACAACACATCCACAACACTGGCCACAACACATCCACAACACTGGCCACAACACATCCACAACACTGGCCACAACACATCCACAACACTGGCCACAACACATCCACAACACTGGCCACAACACATCCACAACACTGGCCACAACACATCCACAACACTGGCCACAACACATCCACAACACTGGCCACAACACATCCACAACACTGGCCACAACACATCCACAACACTGGCCACAACACATCCACAACACTGGCCACAACACATCCACAACACTGGCCACAACACATCCACAACACTGGCCACAACACATCCACAACACTGGCCACAACACATCCACAACACTGGCCACAACACATCCACAACACTGGCCACAACACACAACACATCCACAACACTATCCACAACACTAGCCACAACACATCCACAACACTGGCCACAACACATCCACAACACTGGCCACAACACATCCACAACACTGGCCACAACACATCCACAACACTGGCCACAACACATCCACAACACTGGCCACAACACATCCACAACACTGGCCACAACACATCCACAACACTGGCCACAACACATCCACAACACTGGCCACAACACATCCACAACACTGGCCACAACACTGGCCACAACACATCCACAACACATCCACAACACTGGCCACAACACATCCACAACACTGGCCACAACACATCCACAACACTGGCCACAACACATCCACAACACTGGCCACAACACATCCACAACACTGGCCACAACACATCCACAACACTGGCCACAACACATCCACAACACTGGCCACAACACATTCACAACACTGTCCACAACACATCCACAACACTGGCCACAACACATCCACAACACTAGCCACAACACATCCAGAACACTGGCCACAACACATCCACAACACTAGCCACAACACATCCACAACACTGGCCACAACACATCCACAACACTGGCCACAACACATCCACAACACTGGCCACAACACATCCACAACACTAGCCACAACACATCCACAACACTGGCCACAACACATCCACAATACTGGCCACAACACATCCACAACACTGGCCACAACACATCCACAACACTGGCCACAACACATCCACAACACTGGCCACAACACATCCACAACACTGGCCACAACACATCCACAACACTGGCCACAACACATCCACAACACTAGCCACAACACATCCACAACACTGGCCACAACACATCCACAACACTAGCCACAACACATCCACAACACTGGCCACAACACATCCACAACACTAGCCACAACACATCCACAACACTGGCCACAACACATCCACAACACTAGCCACAACACATCCACAACACTGGCCACAACACATCCACAACACTAGCCACAACACATCCACAACACTGGCCACAACACATCCACAACACTAGCCACAACACATCCACAACACTGGCCACAACACATCCACAACACTAGCCACAACACATCCACAACACTGGCCACAACACATCCACAACACTGGCCACAACACATCCACAACACTGGCCACAACACATCCACAACACTGGCCACAACACATCCACAACACTAGCCACAACACATCCACAACACTGGCCACAACACATCCACAACACTGGCCACAACACATCCACAACACTGGCCACAACACATCCACAACACTGGCCACAACACATCCACAACACTGGCCACAACACATCCACAACACTGGCCACAACACATCCACAACACTGGCCACAACACATCCACAACACTGGCCACAACACATCCACAACACTGGCCACAACACATCCACAACACTGGCCACAACACATCCACAACACTGGCCACAACACATCCACAACACTGGCCACAACACATCCACAACACTGGCCACAACACATCCACAACACTGGCCACAACACATCCACAACACTGGCCACAACACATCCACAACACTGGCCACAACACATCCACAACACTGGCCACAACACATCCACAACACTGGCCACAACACATCCACAACACTGGCCACAACACATCCACAACACTAGCCACAACACATCCACAACACTAGCCACAACACATCCACAACACTGGCCTCAACACATCCACAACACTGGCCACAACACATCCACAACACTGGCCACAACACATCCACAACACTAGCCACAACACATCCACAACACTGGCCACAACACATCCACAACACTGGCCACAACACATCCACAACACTGGCCACAACACATCCACAACACTGGCCACAACACATCCACAACACTGGCCTCAACACATCCACAACACTGGCCACAACACATCCACAACACTGGCCACAACACATCCACAACACTGGCCACAACACATCCACAACACTGGCCACAACACATCCACAACACTGGCCACAACACATCCACAACACTGGCCACAACACATCCACAACACTGGCCACAACACCAGCTGTGCTCGCTCTAAATATCTACCCAAGACAGGACCCGAAGCAACGTAATCAGTTTTAAGAAATTTAGGTTTAGAAAGAATGTGAGGAAGTACTGACTTGTCAACAGATGAACAGATGAGAGGAAAAACTGCCAGGTAGCGGCAATGAGGCAACACTTTTGGGTAGTTTTAAACTGAAGATTAAGATATGTTTAACAGTTGGGTATCTTTATTGATGAAAAGTTTCGCTTACACAGTAGGCTTCTTCAGTTACATACAGAGAGAGCAAGTGAGAAGTGAAATAGAGATGATGTAATCAGTCCATTAAGTATTTGAGGTGGTCAGTCCCTCAGCCTGGAGGAGAGTTCAGCTACCTGGAGCAGAGTTCCTCATCTTGTCAGTACAGTATCTTCAACTTGTCGGTATTTTATTCCATTTTCAACAGCTTTAAATTAGGTTGGACGGATACTTAAGAGTGAATGTTAACTGTACCTGCCTAGCAGGGTTAATAGGCCTATTGCTGTGTTCCTTCATTCTTAACATAAGAACATAAATAAGGAACACTGCAACAGGCCTACTGGCCTATGCGAGGCAGGTCCAATTCTTCCACCGGCTTAAGCCAATGCCTTGACCTAGTGATGTTAGACACGTCACTTATGGGAGGAGCAGGGCATCCGACCTAGTAGCACAAACTAGTCAGGTTCAACTCACACTCACCCACACCCACTCATGTATTTATCCAACCTATTTTTAAAACTACACAACGTCTTAACGTCTATGACGGTACTCGGGAGTTTGTTCCACTCATCCGCAACTCTATTACCAAACCAGTGCTTTCCTATATCCTTCCTGAATCTGAATTTTTCCAATTTAAAACCATTGCTGCGAGTCCTGTCTATGTTAAATATTTTTAGCACGCTATTTACATCCCCTTTATTAATTCCTGTTTTCCGTGTATACACCTCAAACATATCACCCCTAATTCTACCCCTTTCTAGAGTGCAGGTTCAGAGTCCTCAGTCTATCCTCATAGGGGAGATTTTTGATACGTGAGATCAGCTTTGTCATCCTCCTCTGTACGTTTTCCAGTGCATTTATATCCATTCTGTAATACGGTGATCAGAACTGTGCAGCATAGTCTGAATGAGGCCTAACCAAGGATATATAGAGTTGAAGAACAACCTGAGGACTTCTATTGTTTATGCTTCTTGCTATGAAGCCAAGAATGCACTGTTGTCTTGGTTTTAGATTACTACTAACCAGAACTCATAAATCCTTTTTGCAATCCGTAATATTAAGATCTACATTATTTAGTTTATATGTGACATGGTTATTTTCCTGTCCAACATTTAGAACTTTGCATTTGTCTATATACACAATATCATATTCATTACCATGATCTACCTCCTCAAACACCTTAGTGAAAAAAGTTGGTAAATTCGTAAGACAGGAACGCCCCTTTGTAAAACCGTGTTGAGATTCATTAATCAAATTATGCCTTTCAAGATGGCTACGAATTGCTTCGGCAATTATTGATTTCATAAATTTTCCCACTATGGAGGTAAGGCTTATTGGTCTATATTACGAATCTAAGGACCTGTCACCTGCCTTGTAAATAGGTACTACATTTGCCATTTTCCACTTATCAGGCACTATGCCAGTTTGTAGTGATATGTTGAAAAGATTAGCCAAAGGTTTGCAAAGTTCCTCTTTACATTCCTTTAACACCCTTGCAAACAGTTCATCAGGGCCTGGGGATTTGTTAGGTTTTAATTTCTCTATTTGTCTGAGGACCATGTCACTAGTTACCGCAATTGTACATAGTTTATTATCGTCCTGTTCTACATAATCTATCACTGTCAGTGATCTGACCAGAGTTACTCTTAAGTGGGCCTATCTTGTCCCTAATCTTAGTTCTGTATACCTGAAAGAACCCTTTTGGGTTAGTCTTCGAATCCCTTGCGACCTTAGCCTCATAATCCCTTTTTGCTTTTCTTATTCCTTTTTTTTATTTCTCTCTTTAACTGAATATATTGATTTCTTAACTGCCCATCCCCTCTTCTGATACGCCAATATATGCATTTCTTTTGACCAATGAGATATATTAATCTATTGTTCATCCATTTGGGGGTCATTTTTGTTAGATCCAATTTCCCTACTCGGAACAAACGTTGTCTGGGCAGCTAGAACTATGCTCTGAAAAATGTCATATTGGCAACCAACACCAGCTACCTGACCTATAGTCAGGACATCCCAATTTAGCCCACCCAGGTAAGTTTTCAGTCCCATGAAATCAGCCAAGCGAAAATCTGGGACAGATTTGATTGCAGTTATCTGGGTAATTCCATGATATATTGAAACTAAGTGATTTGTGATCACTTTCCCAAAGCTCATCATTAACCTCAAGATTATTAACTAGTGATTCTTTGTTGGCAAGAACCAAGTCAAGCAGATTGTTTCCTCTAGTTGGTTCTGTCACAAACTGTTTTAAAAAGCAATCCTGAACCTTATCAAGAAAACCATTAAAAAAAGATTTCTTGTCACATTATTCCAATCAATTTGTCTAAAGTTAAAATCTCCCATTAGCAAAACATTTTCATATCTAGATGCCTTATGAATTTCGTCCCATAACAGCTTACTGCACTCTCTGTCAAGGTTTGGGAGCCTATAAATCACACCCAAAATTAACTTTTCACGACCCTCGAGAAACTGTAGCCAAACAGATTCTGTGTCCGATGTTTCTAATCTTATATCTTGTCTAACACAACAATTTAAATTTTATCTGACGTACATGGCCACTCCACCACCCTTCCTGTTGACCCTATCAGTATGAAATAGTTTATAACTCTGTATGTTGCATTCAGAAGGCATTTCTCTATATTTCAAGTTGAACCAGGTCTCTGTTGCAGCAATAATATCTATATTACCTACACTTGCAGGTAATCTTAGCTCATCTATCTTATTTCTTAGACTCCTACTATTTGTATATTAAATTAAGGGAGCTAGTCACTCGTTGCCCTCGACTATCTCTCTTTGTTTGTTGATCATATGATTTGCCTTTACTAGCAACTTTAGTTTGAATATTGTCTTTTAAACATATCCCTGAGGTATCCTGGTTGTATCTGCTGTTTTCAACTCTAGTACTGCAGCCTGATTGTTTCCCACAGACACTCATACTTCCATAATCTATCGGTTTAAAGTCCTAGACAAGTCATCAATTACCCTCTCAATCGAATTGGCTAATGCAACCACTCCATCCCCAGAGAGATGAACCCCATCCCTTGCATACATATCATGCTTGCCGTAGAATTTGTCCCAGTTATCAATGAATGGGATTGCAAGTCTCTTGCAGTACCTGTCTAGCCAGCTATTTATACCAATTTCCCTAGACATCCATTCATTGCCCACTCCCTTTCTAGGCAAGATGCTATATATGATTAGGATTCCTCCCTTAGACCTGACTACATCTATGGGTGATCTACTTTATCCAGCAGCTCCTGTCTCCTGCCATTCCCGATGTCATTTTCACCAGTACTAAGACAGATAATGGGCTTGTTCCCATTGCCTAACATCATATTATCCAACCTTCTGACTATGTCACCAACACCAGCTCCTGTGAGAGACATTCTCTGTCTGACCTTTCTATCTCTGTTACAAAAAGCACATATATCTTACCTGAGAATATCCCACAATCAATCTTGTGTTCTTATGTTCCGAGCAGAAACTTGGTTACTTATTGCTTAGTATAAGACTTCGAAATTCCAAGAACACCTGTTCTCAGCCACTTGAACAGCATTTGAACAGCACAGACTTTACTTTTAATGCACTAGGTAACTTCAGTCTGACGATCTTTCGTCATTTTCCGGCAGAGCTAACACAGATAAGACAATCACAGACCGTCTTCCGGACTACCCAGGTGAAGCTGCTTCTGGGAGACCAAATATCCCATCCATGTTTTTGAAAAAGAGAAACTGCAAGTTGCTATCTAAGCTACCATGCCAACTTGTTGGCCATCAGGCTACCTCGCCACCAGAATTACCAAGCAGCTTCAAGATAGCCGAGGATCTTCAGCTAAACTTGTTGTGCGACACTGCATCACCTGAAGCTACTGAAAAGGAATTTCTCATTTCATTAGTTCGACGTGTCATGCCAGTGGAAGAAATTTAAGCTCTTGAGAATTTGGTGCCTTGATTTCCAAAAATGCTTTCCCATTCATGAGAGTCGAGTTTCTTCCAATAATTCCACCTCCAGCTACTGTTATGGTCTATTGCACCAATATTTTTTTGCTGACATTGCCATATCGCCAGATGAATTTAATGTTGTTAATTCAATGTTGGGTCACTCCAGTTGACAGTTGTTCTTCGCTGTTTGGTAGTGGAGTGGACGATGCTGTTGTAGTCTCACATTTTTGTGTTGAACGGAAGCGTATTTTGTTATTGTTGATGTTCTTGAAACAATGACTGGAACAGCTGAGGAAAGCATTTCAGAGCTGAGGAAAGTGAGGCGCTGTGACATCTGACAGATTTGCTTTGCTTTCGTAAGGTGAAGTCTAGAATCTTCTCTTAATTCATGGTATAACTTAACAAATATTTAAGGACAATTGTGTTGCAGAGGTTTGAGCAAAACTCAGACCTCTGCAATACATTGTCCTCAAAGATTTGTTAAGTTATACCATGAATTAAGGAAAGATCCTGGACTTCACCTTACGAAAGAAGACAAAGCAAATGCGATAGTAATTATGGACAAGGTAAATTATAGGGGGAAAATAAACATGATATTAGGAGACAGAGAAACTCACGCGCCTCTTAAATCTGCTCGAGATTGTCTCCTGAAGTAGTCATGTAATCCACACAACGAAGAACATTCCTTGTACATAACCTCATGCCTGGTCTTAGTGTGCAGTCAGGACTGCAATAAGTCGTCATTTTTTTCTTAACACTGGTCAGTTTGCAAGCTAAGAACTCATAGCGCAATCTTAGATGTACTTCTTCCCTCCATCGACCCCCATCCCCTACTGTGCCATCCAAGTACCTGTTCATATCTTGTTTAACGGAAGAAACAAGTATACGGAAACTTCTCTATGTGTAAGTCACAGTTGGTGAATGGAAGGTAGATCACTGGATCGGTGCTTAAAGTTTGCGTGCACAATCTAGTTTTCCACGCTGTCTTTGCCCATTCACTGAATAAAATTTCTGTGACTCGATAGCCTCACTGATCAAAAACCAAGCCGTGATTAGCGGAGAGAGTATCGATCTTCCACCACTCCTTGCACTGAATGACCCACACGGTTTAGGCGCTTCATGAAATACAATGCAAATCCCAGCGTCCGGGGGATGCGCCGTGGGCCTGTATGCATGTACGGGTCTATATGCAAGCATGGGTCTGTGAGTGTGTGTGCATGCAAGGGTCTGTGTGTTTTCGTGGGCCAGTGTGCGTGCATGGGTCTGTGTACATGCATAGGCCTGCGTGCGTACATTGGCCTGTGTGAGCATAAACCTGTGCATGTGCAGGCCTGCTTCCTCTTCCAGACTACAAAGATCGTGCGTGTGTACGACTCACCTGTTGACAGAGCCCCAGGACTCGTTAAGAGGAGAGAAGGAACCATCTTGGTTCTCCACCACACGGTATAAGTTGACGTTCTCACCATCTCTCAGCACCAGCAGCGTCACCGTGCGTCCACCAACACCATCCCACAGGTCCTCTCTGCACAACATACACATACTTTATAAACAGTAACATACACACAGCTCTTGGCTGACCTATATAAATTCATTGAAGACGAGTGTTATTCATGTTAATTATAAGTGACTTCTCCAGCTTTCTTATGAGATTAGCGTTAACTACAAGTATGAAAAGAAAGCAACAACGCCGGGGCTACCTTCAAGGGGAGTGCCTTGATGCTTATGAAGGGCTCTTGATTCAAGGAATTAGAGTCATCCTCCCCTTTATTGGATCAAACTTGATTACTTCCCATTCTCTAGGCGCTGTACAAGCCATAAAAGACGAGCTCTTCCTCATAATTCTAATAAAACTAATGCATGGGGACAAGTACGTATCATGACCGCCACTGTGAGAACAAGACCAGCCATCACGTTTTCTTTTTTAAATCATCACAAGTATCTCCTGGCACTGTTGCTACCTGCCTAGCTACCTACCCGTCTCTCTCTCTCTCTCTCTCTCTCTCAGCATCGTCAAATGACCCACAGGAGTTTAGAGATTTTTGGTGCTATTAATAATAATATCACTGGCTGGCGTGAACTAGTGTGTTTGTCGATCACTTTAGTTCCAGGGAACGTTGTCTGGATGTATCTTTCATTAATAATAAGCTTGGCATGTTTCCATGCCTGATGGTGTATGCGTATTTGTTCCAATGAATGATGTACATGTTGACATAGGGTAGTTGATGAGTGGAACAGTCTGCCCAGTGGGGTGATTGAAGCTAAGAACTTCGGTAGTTTCAAGTTTAGATTGGATTAATACATGAATGAGAGTGGAATTTGCACGTGAGTAAATAGATATAACAGAGCTTATTGTTAGGGTAGCACTGAAAGTGGGTTGGGCAAACATTCTGTTAGCGGGTTGGATTTGTAGGAGGAACACTGCAGTAGGCCTGTTGGCCTACTGCAGTGTTCCTCCTTTCTTATATTCTTATGTTCTTTTTATACTAGTGGGTGGTTCCACTGTGACTCCGCCCACTCCTACTTCGACTCGCCTGACTACAGTACATAAGCAACTTCTCTGGCCATATGTTGTATCTTCTGTACATTGATTCTAGACTGAGGGACTGATTACTCAAACTCCTCCTCTCCTTCCCCTCTTTCTGCTTTGTATTGGACTGAAGAAGTGGCTTTATCAATATATGTGTGTGTCTAATTTTCATCTTGTGTGAATTGTATATTATTCATGTACAAATTGTCAGACAGTGTAACATCATGGAATCTTGGTTCAGAGGACATCTCCACAACCTTCTTCACTTCTACTAACCCGTCTCTTGGGTAGGACCTACCTCCACTGGTGAATCTCGCCTACCAGTCACAATGCCTTCGTCTGCTACCCGTCCCCCTTTTCACCTGACGCCAGTATATGAGCGCCAGCCTTCTTGCCTGTGCTTCAGGTTTTTCACGACTACGGTGCTCTTAACACCAACTCCAAGGCTGAGGGACTGATTACCTCATCTTTTGTATATAGTTCTACTGTCTTCAAATTATGTTCTAGAATTTGTATTGATAAAGCCACTGGATGGCGAAACGTCTACATTGAAGATACGCAGATGTTGCACATATGTCTAATTTTCACCAGTACAGAACAGGTACGACCTCTCATTATCACTGATCTCAGTGAAGTAGCAATACCTTAGTAAAGACAGACTTGTTACTATTAATGGCCAAGGGTTTGAACACTGCACGCACGCACGTACACATACATACACACACACAGGAGCTGTGGATCAACCCCTGCAACCACAACTAGGTGAGTACAAAACACACACACACACACACACACACACACACACACACACACACACACACACACACACACACACACACACACACACACACACACACACATAGCACCAGTTTGGAACCCACACCTGGCCAAACACGTAAGGAAATTAGAACAGTGCAAAGGTTTGCAACGAGGCTAGTCCCGGAGCTAAGGGGCATGTCCTGCGAGGAGAGGTTAAAGGAAATCGACCTGACGACACTGGAGGACAGGAGAGATAAGGGGGGATATGATAACGACATAAAATATTGAGAGGAATTGACAAGATAGATAGGGACAGGATGTTCCAGAGATGGCACACAACAACAAGGTGTCACAACTGGGAGTTGAAGACTCAGATGAGTCACAGGGATATTAGAAAGTATTTCTTCAGTCACAGGAAGTGGAATAGTTTGGAAAGTGATGTAGTGGAGGCAGGATCCATACACAGCTTTAAGAAGAGATACAATAAAGCTCACTGAGCAGAGAGAGAGAGTGGACCTAGCAGCGACCAACGAAGAGGCGGGGCCAGGCATTGCTGTAAATCGACCCCTGCAACCACGGATAGGTAAGTACACACCTCCCACGCTACACACATCCACACTTACCCCTACAACCATATATTATTCTCATTGTCCACACCCCTCCCCTACATACAACCCTCATAGTTCACACTTACCCCTCCCCTACACACTACCCTCATAGTTTACACTACCCTTCCCCTCATACACGCATACAGGTTGCTCACCTTTACCCCGGTTTTTTTAACTATTAAAAAAGGCTACTTTGGCCATTTTGGCCATTCTGGAGTTTTGAGACTATGACCGCGGGTTCAATCCCGGCCGGGGGTATGGTTTTTTTTGGTCTCAACTCTTTATTCTTTCCCCGGAATTTCCAGATTTTCTCCCAAAGGACAATTCTTTCCAGGTGGTAACCCCTGACCTACGAGATATATCTGTACTTAAGAATAAACAACTTGTGTTTACAGGAATCTGTAAGGGCCAGTTTGCACTGAACAGATCTACGCCATAACAGATCATCTCCTTAATGTTCCTAGACGACTCGTGAAGAGAACACATGAAGAGAAACAGCTGAGGTTGGTGGTGGGAGGTCCTAAGATGGCCCAGGTTGTGACCGAGTTCCTCAGTGTGTTAGAGAAGCAGTCCTCAGATAAACAAAGCATCTTAAAGATACACCAGAATCACAAACTACTGACCGTCGACAGGTCAAGGCCTCAGTACTGTGCCCGACATAAGAAGATCTTTCATATAAACAACAAATGATCTGCTTGTTCTCCACACGTGAAGGTTTCTAATTGTACTGTTGTAGAATTTATTCAGAAGCCTAAGCAGCTGGGACAGAAAAAATGTGATAACCTCTACCAGGGCCGCCGCCCTGACCGCCAAAATTCCTTGACTTAGAGTGTGTTGAAGATTTAATACCACATTATAACAGTTAAGCCACAGTTTAACCATACGACCATCCTAGATGGTGCTGTCACCATCAAAATAATTAAGCTTGGCACCTCAGGTACTTTTGATGACTATGTCATGAACGTCATGATACTCGGATCATGATACTCGGATCATGGCACTCAGGTCATGGTCAATCAGTCGCCAATTCATCAGTGATGTTCAGAGGGCAGTTATGATGTTTAATATTTATAAGATTAACACTCGGAAAGCTGACATACGAGAAAAGAAAGCGAAAGAATGCATGAAGACAGAAAACGTCCGAACTTCACGTAAATCATAATTCACAATGAGAATGTTTACTGTTCTCTCTAGGCTGGAATATTGCTGCACACTAACGTCCCCTTTCAAGACAGGCGAAATTGCAGACCTGGAGAATGTACAGAGAACTTTCACGGCACTGATAAGTACGATAAAGCACCTAAATTACTGGGAACGGTTTAAGTCCCTTGATTTGTACTCTCTGGAACGCAGGCGAGAATGATACATGATAATATACACTTGGAAAATTCTAGAGGGACTAGTCGCAAATTTACACACGAAAATCACTCCCTGCAAAAACAAAAGACTGGGCAGGAGATGCAACATTTCCCCCATGAAAAGCAGGGGCGCAACGAGTAAACTAAGAGACAACACAATAAGTGTCAAGGGCCCAAGATTGTTCAGCTGCCTCCCAGCATACATAAGGGATGATTACAGACCTCTGGTTGTCTTCAAGAAGGCGCTGGACAGGCACCTCAAGTCAGTACCTGACCAGCTGGGCTGTGGTTCGTACGTCTGTTTGCATGCGGCCAACGGTAAAAGCCTGGTTGATCAGGCTCTGATATACCACGAGGCCTGGTCACAGACCGGGCCGCGGGGACGTTGATCCCCGAAACCCTCCCAGGTATACCCCAGGTATTGCCGGCCACTAATTATCTTGAAAGTCTCATGGTATGACATGAAGCTGATATGAGGATCTTCAGTCATGTTACTGATGGGGTTCAACACAATATAAAAAATTACTCTGCTCTGAGGTATAAACACAGATGTGTGTCATCCAGAGCATCAAACACAAAAGCTTGGATGTGAGCATCTATGGTAGGCTTCTAGTACAGGTACTCAGTTCCGGTACCTTGATCATCTCAGTCATGGCTTGAACTCTAGGAGTAAATAAACACATATTGCTTCTGCATTCTCTGCCCTGATACGATGTAATATATAATTTTCTTTCACTGTTCTTTGCGTCTTGGCTAAGACTCCCACAGAGGAAGATATATTGAAAGCTCTACCTAACACTGAAAGATTAGTAATAATCTTTGAACGTTGGAGTCCTGAAAGTAGTATGAAGAGAGACAAAAGTAAGTAAGTAAATTTATTCAGGTATACACAATACAGTTACATAGAATTATCATACATAGCAGCATATGTGTAGAGAACCTAGGATAACCCTAGGATAACCATGTTGCCTACGATAGATGAGGTGAACCAGCACTCGTTGATAGTAAGATATCAAGCAGGTTACAAACTGCATCAGACACTGGTCAAATCATCACAGTTGCCGAGTCCAGGTGACTTTAGGTGGTCATGGAACCGGTCCAGTGTTCGCTGGTGAGGCATGTCGTGTAGAAAACAAATACGAGTGCGTCAAGGGCTGCAGGGGAGAGTACAGATACCAACCAAAAAAAAAAAAAAAATCAGACTTGACATGTACATCATGCAAGTGTGGTGGATGTAAGAGAACTTTCAGACTTCATCACTGAGATTAGTTCTGGTTGTCAACAGCCCTAGCCAGTCCACACAAAAAAAGGCGATGAAAGAATTCAAGCAGCTAGGAGACTCGCCCAGACCAGTGTTTGGTGGACTATTGAGTATGTTTGTTGATCATACTCTTCACCATGTGGTTTAACATTTTCTGACTTTTTCAACCTATTCGTTTCGCTTAAGCAATCATTGTCCTTCCCACCCACGTCTGCCCACCTACAACCATCAACCTCTTCTACACACACTACCATTGTCGTTCCCACCTACATGCGCCCACCTACGCCCACCTACAACCATCAACCTGTTGCACACACTAGAACTTCACGTTTATTAATCAACGATATCAGTGTTATATACTGAAAAATATATTTCTAAGACATAGTATGCAGTTTTCACCATTTTATTGAGATGTTTCGTCCACCAGGGACTTTATGAATTAATAAAGTTCCTGGTGGGCGAAACTTCTACTCAATAAAATGCCATAAACCGCATACTGTGTTTTTTAACATATTTGGTGTCATATAATTCAACTGATATATATATCCACAGACAAGTTTCATATGACTGGCTTCTCTTTTATTAAAGATTCCATAACAAAGATGGAGACACCGATAGAAGACCCTTGTACACAGGCTTAGATATACTTATTTGATGTGCAGATTAGTGCATAACATTTACTAGATAATTGAGTTACAATATACAGTTACAATATACAGGTATACTATTACTGTTATTATTTAGATGTTGGGCTAAACCTACTGGGGTCATTCAGCGCAAGGAGTGGTGGAGACTTGATCCTCCGTCTGGTAATCACGAGACAACAAGGGCGAACAAGACACAGTCGAGGAAGCACTTACCTATTGACGTCCATATAGTCAGTAACCTCGCGCCAAATGAGGTCCTCGTGGGTGGGGAGCCTGCGAGCGTTGATTGGTCCACCACGAAGAGACAGCACAAGTTTGATGGTAGAGCCATCTATCACCCCTTGGTCTAGCAGGCAAGAGTCGTCAGCTAACTCGCGCTCACCCAGGATTAGGTGCTGGTGGCTGGTAGGGATTCCTACAAACACAAGATAATACATGTTTTATTATTGTTATTTTCTAGCTGTGCACTATGTAAACACACACACACAAAGAACACTAAAACGTAATAGTATAAGAAATACTGAAAGAAACCGATAGTAACATGGACAAGCTGTTCGAGAAGCCAAAAGCAGGTAAGCCAGAACACAGGTAAAAGACAAGAGCAACAATGAGTCACAGTGATGTCAGGAAATATATCTTCAGTTTTAGAATAGTCAGGATTCAGGAAGTAAAACAACTTAAATAGTAAAGTGGTAGGTTCACGATCCATACATTGCTTTAAGAATTAGTATGATAGAGATCCCGAAGGTACTAAACCCATTTATTTAGCTGCTTATCACCTGCCGCATGCACGAGTCTTCACCGAAGAACTCATTGCAAGGATGCTTAGTGATGGAGTTATTGAGGAGTCCAATTTTCCTTGGAATGGCCCTCTCATCCTGGTTCCCAAGAAAGCCGGTACTTGGCGTCCTGTTATTGATTACAGGAAACTCAACGCTTGCACGATCCCTGACCGATTTCCATTGCCAGTTCTGAATGACCTGTTGCAGAACACCAGTGATAATAAGGCCTCTTCGACTTTTGATCTTCAAGGGTTTTGGCAGATCCCCCTCGATGACCAGAGCAAAGAGTTGACAGGTTTCTCTATGCCGACCAGTCATCATCAGTTCAGGAGGATGCCCTTCGGCTTGCATGGAAGCCCGATCACTTTCAGTCGTTTGAGAACGACGATTTTCCGTACTCTCCTAGGTGGCACGCTCATGGTCTACCTAGATGATCTCATCGTCATGTCACAAGATGTCTCTACATTACAAAGGAGCCCTTGGAGAAAACTTCTGTTGACCTGTTGACGAACTTCTTGACCTTGGAGAAGGGTAATAAACACCTGCTTGTAATGGTAGATAACTTGATACAGTATTGTGAGTTAGTGCCCATTCCTGACAAAACTGCCGAGACTGTTGTAAATGCTTTCCATGAGCATGTCGTTCTCCATCTTACCTGCCCACGTGTCCTGTCGGACAATGGGTCAGAGTTCATAAACGCCATAATGCAGGATCTTTGTTCCAGATTTAACATTCACCAAGCGCCAGTAGCTCCACACCACCCTGCGAGTAATGGCCTTGCTGAAAGTACAAACCGCAAAGTCCTGGAGGTGCTCAGAGTAACTGTTAACCCGAGTTGTACTACATGGGATGAGGCTATTCCAGATGTTCTGAGTATGATAAACACTTCCCTTAACAGCTAGATTGGTGAGTCACCTCATTTTGCCTTGTATGGCTACGACAAGCATCTACCATATGAAATTCTGTTTGCTCCTCCTCAACCTACCTATGATACCGACACCACCAGTGTAGTTAAGATGCAAACACAGGTTGTTTTTCAATGAGTATGAGAGAACTTTATGAAAGCTACAGATAGGTTCACGTCTGATCACAACGCCCACGCTAAGGTAAGCAAAGTGGAACCAGATTGCAGTTATGTTGCTCAATCTGACGCAGACCCCAAGTATGCATAAACTTGTTCCCAAATTTGTTGGTGCTTAGGGTGTCCTACGACAGCTCCGCAGCAATAAGTTCAAGGTGAGGGACATCGCTACCAGAACTATCAAAGAGGCTCAACTTGACCACATGAAGTACATTGACCATGTGCAAGCCGAAGCAGAGCTGGAGTCGCGAGCATTGCAAAGACACAGACTCGTTCTAGCGACAACGCATCTATTTCTTCACCCACTACTACTGTTACTGATGACAGTCCTGTAAGGCTCCATACTTATTGCCTGAGACCCAGGACAACAGTACATTTCTGTGACACTAACGTACCTACTGACTTGTCTGACTCCTACGCTAATTACGCTAACTGTTTGCTTGCAGAAATGGGTATTAATGCACACACATTGTATAGTTAGTTAATACCCGAGTCAGGGTGGACAATGTCATGTAAATATGAAAATTATTTCAGTAAGATACCCGTAATATAACGAATTTCTTGGAAATAGTGTTATTGTATGTGCACCCAGTGTGTCTTTTAAAGTCTGTATTAAGGTCAGGGCAGAGCTGCCCTTATGTCGAATGTCACACATTAGGAAATGCTACTGTCAGTCATTGTTTGCAGATGTGAGGATGGCACAGCATCCTGGACGAGTAGTCAAGGCTGATGTTTCAGCCCTGCGGACAACCTGTATATAGAAGATTTTTAGTTCCAGTACTGACGTCTCCTGGCTCTGTCCTCAATCAAGCTGTGCGGGCAAACCAATTTTGTCTTTCCCTAGGGAGTTTTTTTTTTTAAGTCTGCCTGATTTATAGCCATTTTGATTTTGGGGTGAGTGAAAGCCAGTCCTAGCTGGGTTAACTAGTGTAAGTAATTCTTTCACAACTTTGTGCCCACCAGTACTGTCGTGTCAAGATGACACGAGGTGCGTGGCCAAGTGAATGTAGACAGCCTGTACTGTGTGCTAAGACAGCCTATGCAGTCTGCTAGATTCATATCCCGCGGCACTACGGTGCTGCCCCCTCTAGGCCTGCCTAGCTTCACTCCACGGCCTACCCTCACGGGTTCAACAACCTCTCCTCCATGTACTGGCTATCGGTCATCCCCTCACTCTGCTCGACTTGTACCTACACGTCGATTAATAAAGTCAAACCTAGTCTACGGCCGTATCCCTGCAACCTACGCTACCCCTTCTAGTAACCTTCATGTAAGCTCGGTACTTAGCTGCTGTTCAACAGAAATAACAGCATTAACAGTGGCTAGCTTGAGAGGCGGGGTCAGGATCCACGACTGTCTTTACAACCACAGATAGGTATAAGTCTGTCTTGTAGCAGTTGTATTTGCTACCACAGGCCTATGCGACTTTTCAGGTTTTTGACTAAAGACGATGCCATCCTCCAGGCCAAATCACTTGTACCAATGAAAAACATACTCATCAATCAAAAGTGCTGTCAAATCACAGTGATAGAACTAAATCAAACCATTCACTAGCCTTAAACTGATTCACTATGTGCCACGTGCAGGGAATCCTGGTAAACATCGTGGTATTAAGCAGGCAAGAATGATAAAGTTCTGACTTAAAATGTAAAATAAATCTACGAATATGTGCACAAGTGTGTGGCTTGCCTTCGTTATAAATGCAGATCTTACTGATCTATACACACACACATACACACATATAAACACACACATACACACATATAAACACACACACACACATACACACACATATATATACACACACACACACACACACACATACACACACAGACATATACACACAAACACACACACACATACACAGACATACACACACACACACACACAATATATATATATATATATATATATATATATATATATATATATATATATATATATATATATATATATATATATACAAGACAAGGGGGTGGAAATCTTTAGCTCAAGTACTTTCACACTTTTCAGTGCGTCATCAGGAGCTAAGCAATGTTGCAAGGCTGCATAATACTTCATAATACTTGACTTCTCAAAACCCTTTTACCCCATATGGGGGGATGGGGATGGTGGTAGTGCTGGTGTGACACTGACCGTTGGCCCACATTTCTAAGAGAGCCAGCAGCAGGTGATAGACCTGCACTGTGCTATTCCGAGAAAACTTCCCCCCACTCCTTCAGTTGCAGCCTTGCAACATTGCAAAGCTCCTGATGACGCACTGAGAAGTGTGTAAGTACTTGAGCAAAAGATTTCCACCCCCGTAGCTTGTCTTGCATAGTTAAAATTGGCTGTCTGCGATTGTTTACACACACACACACACACATATATATATATATATATATAGAGTGTGCCTCTGCCAAGACAGTGTGTGTGATGATGTGGGTGTGTGTGTGTGTGTGTGTGTGTGTGTGTGTGTGTGTGTGAGCGTGTGTGTGTGTGTGTGTGTGTGTGTGTGTGTGTGTGTGTGTGTGTGTGTGTGTGTGTGTGTGTGTGTGTGTGTGTGTGTGTGTGTGTGTGTGTGTGTGTGTGTGTGTGCACGTGTGTGTGTGTGTGCACGTGTGTGTGTGTGTGTACACTCACCTAACTGTGGTTGCAGGGATCGAGACTCAGCTGCTGGCACCGCCTATTCACTGAACACTACTAGGTCCTCTCTCTATCCCTGCTCCATGAGCTTTATCATACCTCGTCTTAAAGCTATGTATGGTTCCTGCCTCCACTACATCACTTGCTAGACTATTCCACTTCTTGACTACTCTATGACTCAAGAAATACTTCCTAACATCCCTTTGACTCATCTGAGTCTTTAACTTCCAAGTGTGACCCCTTGTTTTAGAGCCCCTTCTCTGGAACATCCTGTCTCTGTCCACCTCGTCTATTCCACGGAGTATTTTGTATGTCGTTATCATGTCTCCTCTAACTCTCCTGTCCTCCAGTGTCGTCAGGCCGATTTCCCTTAACCTTTCTTCGTAGGACATTTCCCTTAGCTCTGGAACTAACCTTGTTGCAAACCTTTGCACTTTCTGTAATTTCTTGACGTGCTTGATCAAGTGTGGGTTCCAAACTGGTGCTGCATACTCCAATATGGGCCTCACGTACACGGTGTACAGTGCCTAGAACGATTCCTTACTAAGGTATCAGAACGCTATTCTCAGGTTTGCCAGGCGCCCATATGCTGCAGCAGTTATCTGATTGGTGTGCGCCTCAGGAGATGTGCCCGGTATTATAATCACCCCTAAATCTTTTTCCTCGAGTGAGGTTTGCAGTCTTTGGCCTCCTAGCCTATACTCTGCGGTCATCTTTGCCCTTCCCCGATCTTCATGACTTTGCATTTGGCGGGGTTAAATTCTAGGAGCCAGTTGCTGGACCACACATCCAGCCTATCCAGGCTTTATCTGCATCTGATTTAATTCTCCTCATTAACTTCACATCATCTGCAAACAGGGACACTTTAGAGTGTATCCCTTCCGTTATGCCATTCACATATACCAAGAATAGCACTGGTCCCTGGACTGACCCCTGTGGGACCCCGCTCGTCACAGGTGCCCACTGTGATACATCAACATGTACCATGATTCGCTGTTGCCTCCCTGTCAAGTATTCTCTGATCCATTGCAGTGCCCTTCCTGTTATGTGTGCCTGATCCTCTAGCTTCTGCATTAATCTTTTGTGAGGAACTGTGTCGAAGGCCTTCTTGCAGTCCAAGAAAATGCAATTAACCCACCCCTCCCTCTCATGTCTTACTTCAGTTACCTTGTCATAAAACTGGCTGTCGTTTATAACCTTGTTTCATTCCAGGTGCTCCACCACTCTCCTCCTGATAATCTCCATGACTTTGCATACTATACACATCAGTGACACTGGTCTATAGTTTAGTACTTCGTTTCTGTCCCCTTTCTTAAAGATGGGGACCACATTTGTCATCTTCCGTACCTCAGGTAGTTGCCCAGTTTCAAGGGATGTGTTGATTGTGGCTAGTGGCACAGTGTCTCTGCTCCCTCTCTAAGGACCCACTGACAGATGTTGTCCAGTCCCACCGCCTCTGTGTGTGTGTTTGTGTGTGTGTGTAACGTTTCTACCCCAAATTTCACACTGCCCTGTAGTGACAGACCTACATTTTTGGGTCCCTGAAGTTTGAACTGTTATGAGGTCACCTTCACCACCACCAACGGTTAACCTACATGATACTTGAATAACCTTTTAATTGATCATTTTACTATTAATTTGTACTGAATTGCATATATTAAGAAAAATCCCTTTTAATACAAATTTAAGTAATTTGGACTAAAGTGGCTTCTGGGGCTCCTCCAGGATTAGGGGTCCCTGAAGCTAAGCTCCATCACTTTCATAGTAGATCTGCTCCTGCTGCCTAGGCCTGTCTTCCATAGTCCTCGCTAGGAGGCCTGCATTAAGTGAGCCATCATGGATAGTCCACTCTCTCACTCTTGCCCCAGTCATGCTTGGAACAACACTTGACCCTTGACTCACCCTTACTGTGTCTGCCTGGAGTAACCCATCTGCCCAATAAACCACGTCTAGTCAATGTGAGTTTATATTATCCTGTCTTCTCCATGACCGCTACCACGTTACAACGTATGTTAAGCACAGACAAGTTGGACTGTCCAGTAAGCTACCGTCTACGCACTACCATTACAGATTGGTGGCAACGGCTCTTCTAGCAGCACATGATAACCACGAGGCCAAGGGGGATGAGTTGTTTCCAGTTTATCACTTTCCATCGCCTATATCCTCATATCTACGGCGTTCAAGTCCATCCAGCACATTGCAAGACACCAAAGGCATCTTCTCATTCATATTTAACCTCAATATTGGACATAGGCGTCACAGCGTCACCTCTGAACGCTGGTTACATGTTCACCTCAATGCCAGTCTCCTGTGATCAGCCTGCCTCGTCATGAGTCGTAATTACACCTGCTTCAGTGTCTTTCATGCTTCTAACAGCTACAACAGTGAGAGATGAGGCACTGTAGTCTGTCACAGCCAAGGGCAGTGGCAGTGTTCGGCTTGTAATGGGCATATTTTGGGGAGTCATCTGCATCGCCATGACGTCTCTGAGTTTTGGTTGGAAGACTCCAGCAGCCCCAAACCACCTAGCCCCTACGCCAGCCGCCATTCCACACCACCATTTCACACCGTACACCGCATTCTGTCGTGATCTCTGAATTCTCCAACCAGTGAATGTATGAAGTATTTTAGTTAAATTTTATTCCATGTGAGCACATTATGCCATTTCTGGGCATAATTCTCATGCCCCGTGGCTTGGTGGCTAAAGCTCTCGCTTCACACGGCGATATCTTGGCTCGATTCCCAGCGAGGGTAGAAACATTGGGCGTGTTTCTTTACACCGGTTGTTAATGTTCATCCATAAGTAAAATGGGTACCTGGGTGTTAGTGGACTGGTGTGGGTAGCATCCTGGGACAAAACTGACCTAACTTGCCCGAAATGCTCAATATAACAAGCAGCTTTCTATATAGTAGTATATTACTGATGTCAGCTAGAACTGTATACCTTGTACATGTACATGTGCATGGTATACAGGCCTAGCTGACATTATTATTATTATTATAATTATTATTATTATTTCTTTGCATGACACAAGTACTCAAGCTTTTCATTATTATTTTTTTATTTTTTTGCAACAGCTACATTTCCGTTTACTGTTGTGTTCAGAATTCCAAGTGCTTACATTTCTTTCGTCAATAAGATGCGTACAAAGAATATCTCTAAACCACAGTCAGTACCACGTGGTCGGACACAGGCAGATCCTAGTGGCAATCAGCTGTGTCCCACAACACACCGCCGCCAGTAATCTATGCATTCAGAGAGTGGAAAATTAAATTTACTTGGATGAATCTCATAAGATACATACCAGTAAATGGTAACAAAGATAATTATTCTTTATCAAGGTTACAGAGACAAGTAGGAATTTTAGGACACCTAGGTCGCAAAAATTGTCCCCCTTCGATACCTACTACTGTCATATCCACAAGTCACTCTGGACCTATATTAATTTCAAATGAAATATACATCACCAGAAATTCTGGTAACACATTAATATAAATATGTGTACTGCATATTAAAATTAATAAATGATTACATATACACATTTATGTAACAGAAAGAGAATTTATAATCATAACACTCACCAATTTGTCTGGAGATTACTTGGTGTATCATACACAAACTCCCTGTCTAAAATTATGAAGAAAATACTGGCCAGAATTTCAACATAAATACACATCGACTTAGCTGGGGTTCCTGGACTGTCCTGTCCACTCGCCTAATGTTCACATTATGCAGGATTGCAAATCCAACAATTTTGGCTCCTATTTGAGAGGTTTTAAGCCCAATATAACCCCTAGAGCGATGAAAATTCTTCCGATTTTCACTAACGTGCCTTTACCCCATTCAAAACAATGGCGTCTCTTCCCCAGCGATGCTCACCCATTTCGCTGGTTCTTTATTTATTTACAAATTAATTTTTATTACCTACAATATATTCCATCAATTTACATACAAAATACACTGTTTTTTTTTGGAAAATATACAGTATTTTCTACACAAAGAAACCTGCATCATTTCGTGTACCTAACACCTGTGCCACATTCTCCACACAAGGCGCCTTGGAAAGATTTCATTAAACATTAAAAACCATGATGAGAATTTATTGCATGCATTTCCCTACAGACTGGGATGAATCACTTCCTCTGTTGCTGTTCACAATGAGAGAAACTGTGCAGGAGTCCACAGGGTACAGTCTGTCTGAGCTAATCCTTGAGCACAATGTACGAGGTGCTCTGTGAGTGCTCAAGGAAGGATGGATGGGAGAAGGCGCTTGCAGGTGGCTCGTCAGCTGGCTAAGGCTAACTTAAAAACTGCTCAAAACACTATGAAACGGAGGTATGATAGAAACTCAAAGTTTTGCTCCTTCAGTCCAGGAGACAAGATGCTGGTGCAGGAGCCTATACCTGGCCACACTTTAAAAGCTAGATTTACAGGACCTATGCAAATTATAAGCTATCTGATGTAAATTATGTGGTAGGTCTTCTTGATAAACCCTCGGAGAGTAAAACATACCATATAAATCAGATTAAAACATTTAAGTGTTCAAATAAAGTCCCAGTAATGACTGTCCTCTGCCTCTGTAGACCCAATTCTGTCCTCAAGGATCCTAGCCATTTAATGATGGGGCTATCTAAGGATCAAGTAATAAGTTTAACTGCACTCTTACAATTTGAGTGTACATATTTTCGAATGTCCCACGAAAATGTACACTCAAATATCATAATGTAGATTTTGGAAATTCTAAACCTATTAAACTTTCACCCTACAGAGCTAATCCTGAAAAACAGAGGCTACTTCAGCAGGAGGTAGCATTTCTGTTAGAATGCGGATTAGTGGAGGAGTCATCCAGTCCATGGGCTTCACTGTGCATCCTTGTTAAGAAGTCTGATGGAGGGTTTCAAATGTGTACAGACTACTGGATGGTGAATGAAGTCACTATTCAAGATGCTTACTCTCTGTCATGTTCAGATGATGTAATGGACTTTGTGGGTAAGGCTACTTTTGTGTCTAAACTCTGACAGACAAGGTGAAGGGGAGGTCTGCCTTCATAATTCCAGGTCATTATCAATATACATTAACCCCATTTGGGATGCAACACTCGCCAGCATTGTTTCAAAAGCTGATCCATCAGGCTATTAAAGGACTTGAAGGTATGGCAGCTTATCTAGATAATATAGTGGTGTCTGATATGTGGAACCAACATATATCCAGACTTAAAGCTGTCTTTGAGAAATTTCAGAGTTTCCAATTAACTTAATTTAATGGAACTTATCTTTTGGACAATCTATTATTACTTTTTTGGGGCCATGAAGTAGATAATGGTAAAGTGGCCCTTAAATTTGCTAAAACTTTGCCATTAAAAATTACCCAGTACCTCATGACAGGAAATCCCTCCAGCTTTTCTTAGGGATGGTAGGGTTTTACAGAAGATTCTGTAAGAACTTTGCAAATGATGTATACCTGGAGAGAGTTCTGGGGGTCAACGTCCTCACAGCCCGGTCTATGACCAGGCCTCATGGTGGATCAGGGCCTGATGAACCAGGCTGTTACTGCTGGCTGCACATAATCCAATGTACGAACCACAGCCCAGCTGGTCAGGTACTGACTTTAGGTACCTGTCCAGTACCTGCTTGAAGACAGCCAGGGGTCTGTTGATAAACCCCCTGATGTATACTGGGAGGCAGTTGAACAGTCTTGTGCTGCCTCTTACCGTGCTAGTGGCACCCCTGCTTTTCATTGGGGGGATGTTGCATCGTCTGCCGAGTCTATTGCTTTCATAGGGAGTGATTTTCGTGTGCAAGTTTGGTACTAGTCCCTCTAGGATTTTCCAGGTGTATATAATCATGTATCTCTCCCTCCTGCATTCTAGGGAGTACAGGTTTAGGAACTTCAAGCATTCCCAGTAACTGAGGGGGTTTATCGCAGTTATGCATGCCATGAAGGTTCTCTGTACATTTTCTAGGTCAGCAATTTCACCTGCATAGATAGAATAAGCGACCTGAAGAGTGTCACCATGGGCTTGGCATCCCTAGTTTTGAAGGTTCTCATTATCCATCCTGTAATTTTTCTAGCAGATGCGATTGATACAATGTTATGGTCCGTGAAGGTGAGATCCTCTGACATAATCACCCCCAGGTCTTTGGCATTAGTTTCTCGCTCTATTGTGTGGTTGGAATTTGTTTTATACTCTGACGAAGTTTTAATTTCCTCACGTTTTCCATAACGGAGTAATTGAAATTTCTCATCATTGAACTTCACATTGTTTTCTGCAGCCCATTTAAAGATTTGGTTGATGTCTGGCCCTGCCCGAAACACACAAGCCTGTGTAACCCACAACGACTTAACAATAAACAAAGAAGCCTCCGAAGAAGTATATCATTTAACCAACCCGCTTACAGCCTACCAAATAAACACCGTTATAAATGGTGACAGCGGTGCTCCGCAGCAGTTGTGTTTGCCCCGCGAGGAAGGAAGAGGTATGAAGTCATCTTCACTTCATCACCCTACACAAGAAGCATACGTCTCTCAACGAGTTATCCTGATGTCGTGTCTGCACGTTTGAGCATCCAGACACAGGTACAAGCAGGATCCATGCCAAAATTTGCCGAAATTCTCCGAGAATTGTCAGTGGCGTCACAGTGACCCCACGCTACAGCGTCCCACGCTACAGTGTCCCACGCTGTTTCTCAAGTCACGTGTTCAGCGTCACTTGTATGTTGCTGTTGTTGTTCAGCTCAGCACAGCTGTTTCAGCAAGCCAGAGGTGAGTTTTGTGGTGATTTCTGCGTCCAGTGTGTTTCCCGTGTGTTTGTGGGTGGGAGGAGGAACCGCCAGATGCCCGCCCTGCCATACACTCACGCACGCTCCTCGCCACCAGCCTACCATACACCACTCACCACTGCCCACTCCCTCTGCTGTGTTTTCTGCTGTTTTTCGTATGAATTCATTGCCAGTGCTGTGTATCCGAGTGCCCGAGGCCACTCGAAGCTACGTGGATCACGACGTCACGTGGGTGTGGGCGATGTCACGTAGACCTACAAAGCCACGTGAGTTACCAGATGTCCCAGGCCTCATGCTGTGGTCTGCTGCCCACATCACATCGACGCCACCCAAGATGCTGCCCGACTTCATGACGTCACGATGTCTGCTGACGTCACCTCACGATGTCTGCCTGACGTCACCTCGAGATGTCTGTTGACGTCACTGCTGCTGATGTCACCTTGCGACATCACGCCTGGCATCACATGATGTCACATCGAGTGTTCTAGTAATTATTTCAGTATTGTCGAGAAGATTGAGAGAAGATATATGTCGTGTGTTAATTAATTCCTCTCAGTCAGTGTTCTCACATTTTAGTATGTCTTAGTCAGTTTTATGCACAGAAAAGCATCATTTGCTAGTTAAGCCATATTGTACCGTATGTACAGCGGTGTGTTTGTAAGTTTTCCGTGTGTCCAGTGAGGTCTGTGGTCAGACCCTTGAGTTGTACCACTAAGTCACCCACGTGACCAGTGTTTGACAGCTGATTACTCAGCCCTGAGCGTATGAGCCCCCTTGTACAGAAAGCTTTTATGCTCGTCGCTCGTGATGTTCTGTAGAATCGTACCTGCTATGATTCTCATCGAGATTTGTTTCACTTCACCTCCAGACCGTCAGAGTGCAGTTATATGTAGAGAAACAAGTCTGGGGACGCTTAGGCTAACCTCTGCTATAACTCCAACTGTCGAGAGATGATACTCGTCAAGCCGCAGCCAGCCCTGTCGGCAGGCGCTGTGTCAGCCTCGTGTCACAAGCTTCAGTGAGCAGCCTGCACAAAGAAGATGTCACTTTGACTGCTAGCTCTCTCACTGCAGTCTGGTGTATGATGTTATGACTCCCAGATGTTTCGCCCAGTCGTCTCTGCCACGACTCGCTCCACGCTTGCCGGCAGTGACAGCCCAGCGACAGTACCAGTCGAGAAGTGTCCTGAGTCGCTTGCCAGAAGTCCTGCCCAGTTGCCGAGTTTTGTCGACGCCTCACTCGAGGGCACCAGCATGTCGTGCCCTAGGTTGAGTGAAAACCTGCAGCGACTCCTACGATGACTGCTTCACCAGAGGAGACCGTACCCTGTTATGTCACAGCTCAGCCGCAGCGATGTCTCCCGTGTTGCAGTACCTGTCCAGACGCAGGAAGGCGTGCAGTGATGCCCATCGACGCTCACTGCCTATGACCACGATGTTTAGCACACCCCACATGTTTTTTTCTTCCCTCCCTGTAGGAAGTTTTTTTTTCCATGTCCATATGTATATATATGTTTTTATTTTGTGTTCTGTACCCTGTTCCTACGAGAGAGAGACCGAGTTTCTTTTACTACCAGTATTGTCGCGTCGGGACGACGCGCGGTAGGTGGCCGAGTGTATGTAGACAGCCTGTACTGTCTGCACAGACAGCCCATGCTGTCTGCCAGCTTAGTTCATATTTCGCACCACTCAGGTGCTGCCATCTATAGGCCTTGCCACTTCAGTATGCCCAGACTTGCCTCGCTCTCACTCTCACAGCGGCCTGGCATCAAGACACAAGTACTCCCAGCTCTCTCTCGTGGGCATGGCCCTGCCCGGGCCATGGGCACAAACACACAAGCCTGTGTAACCCACAACGACTTAACAATAAACAAAGAAGCCTCCGAAGAAGTATATCATTTAACCAACCCGCTTACAGCCTACCAAATAAACACCGTTATAGCCTGAAGTCTTGCAGTGTCTTCAGTGGAGGACACTCATGCAAAGTCAGCTGTCATCTGCAAAGGAAGACACGGTGCTGTGGCTTGTATCCCTGTCTATGTCGGATATAAGGATGAGGAACAAGATGGGGGCGAACACTGTGCCTTGTGGAACAGAGCTTTTCACCGCAGCCACCTCAGATTTTACTCTGTTGACTACCACTCTTTGTATTCTATTTGTTAGGAAATTATAGATCTATCTACTGACATTTCCTGTTATTCCTTTTCATGTATTTTGTGCACTATTACACCATTTTAACACTTATCAAAGGCTTTTGCAAAGTCTGTGTATATTACATCTGCATTCTGTTTGTCTTCTAGAGCATCCAGGACCTTGTCAGAGTGGTCCAGTAGTTGGGACAGACAGGAGTAACCTGCTCTAAACCCATGCTGACTTGGGTTGTGTAACTGATGGGTATCTAGATGGGTGGTGATCTTGCTTCACAGAACCCTTTCAAAGATTTTTATGATACGGGATGTTAGCGTTATTGGTCTGTGGTTCTTTGCTATTGCTTTACTGCCCCCTTATGTCTGTTCATGCTCCCTCTCCACAGGATGTTAAAAGCACGTGATAGGGGTTTATTGCAGTTCTTGATGAACACGGAGTTCCATGAATCTGGGTCTGGGGCAGAGTGCATGGGCATGTCATTTATCGCCCTTTTCGAAGTCATTTGGCGTCAGGATAATATCAGATAGGTGTCTGTCTACCAAATTATGTATTGGCTCACTAAAAACCGAGTCATATTGGGACTTGAGTAGCTCACTCATTTCCTTGCTGTCATCTGTGTAGAACCCATCCTGTTTAAGTAGGGGGCCAATACTGGATGTTGTTCTAGACTTTGATTTGGCATAAGAAAGTAAATACTTTGGGTTTCTTTCAATTTCATTTATGGCTTTTAGTTCTTCTCGTGTTTCTTGACTCCTGTAAGATTCCTTTAGCTTTAGTTCGATGTTTGCTATTTCTCTGGCCAGTGTCTTCCTCTGTATTGCAGCTATATTGGCCTCTTGCAGCCGCTCTGTTATTCTTTGCCTTCGCCTGTATAGGGAGCGCCTTTCTCTTTCTAGTTTACATCTCCTTTTCCTTAAGGGAATATGCCTTGAGCATACCTCAAGTGCCACAGAGTTAATTTGTTCTAGACATAGGGAAGGATCCATGTTGATTAGTCTATCTTCCCAGTTTATATCACTTAGGACTCGGTTTACTTGGTCCCACCTTATGTTTTTGTTATTGAAGTTGAATTTGGTGAAGGCTCCCTCTTGACTGATCATATTTAGTCGGTCTGGGTCTGGACCTCTATTATGTTGTGATCTGAGTATATTGTTTTTGATATGATGATATTTTGTATCAGATCATAATTGTTGTGAAGATGAGGTGCGGCATATTCTCCAATTTTGTAGGCTCTATTATTTGCTGGTTTAAGCTGAATTTGGTGCAGAGATTTAAAAGCTCATGTGTGTGTGCGCGAGTTTTCATCTGAGCTGCCTCCTGGTATTATCTCTGTTACCACATTATTTGCTGTATTCCTCCATTTTAGGTGCCTTAGGTTGAAATCCTTCAGGAGCAAGATGTTCGGGGCAGGAGCTGGAAGATTTTCCAGACAGTGGTCAATTTTCAAAAGCTGTTCCTGGCATTGTTGGGACGTTGCATCCGGAGGCTTGTATACAACCACAATGGCCAGGTTTTGGTTCTCGATCCTTACTGCTAAAACTTCAACTACATCATTTGAGGCATTTAGTAGTTCTGAGCATATAAGTGACTGTGATATATGGGCCAACCCTCCCCTCTTGTCTGTTCACTATGTCACATCTGTATAGGTTGTAACTTGGGATCCATATTTTGTTGTCCAAGTGAGCCTTTATGAGGGTTTCTGTGAAAACCCTCCCCCGTAACCTCACTTATCAGTCATAAAACCAAATTTTAATGGACCCTAGTGTGCCACGACTCTTTTAACAAAGCCAAATGGCTACTTTGTACTGCACCCATTCTCCTGTTTCCTGATTTTTCAAAACCCTTTACATTACAGGTTGATGCATGCGAGTCAGGGGTCGGGGCAGTACTCCTGCAAAAATCTGGGGAAAGAGTGCTTGCAGCCTGTGGCTTACTTCTCGGCCAAGTATCAACCTCACCAGAGGGCCTACTCCACCACTGAAAAAGAAACCCTCGCTCTGATACTGGTATTAGACCATTTCGAGGTCTACATGGGACAGTCAGTTCAAGTGGTCACATTCTACAGTGACCACAATCCACTAGTCTACCACAACTCCTTGAAGAACCACAACACATGTTTTGGTTCTCCCTTTCCAGTATTTAAATTTAGGCTAGGATGTGTTAGGGACTATATGAGTAGCCTAGCTCTCCCCCTCCCCTTTTTTTTATATAAAATATGTTTTAATTTTTTTTTTTTTTTTTTTTTTTTTTTTTTTTGGTGAGGGGACATTCTGCTACCGTCCACGAGTGTCTTGAACCAGTGTTGGCCCTACTGTCCACTGTCCCGCTCTGGGATAGAGTTTGACTATGTTTTGAGAAAAGTTGAGCCCTATCTAATGAGTTGGATGATTGAGGGGAAAGGCGATTCCTTTGTTCAGTGTCATGGCGGCAGGCTACCCATGGAGGTGGAAGCTTAGTCCTGACCACTTTTAGGATGGGGGTGTGGCATGCAAAGAATATTCTGTAATTTATTTGGTGTACATGTGCACACTCCCATATAGGCTGCTTCCCAACCAGCAAACTGGGTGCTAAGGGTTTAACGATTTTTAGGATACTCGTTGCTAAATCAGTGCCTTGGTTCATTGTCCAATCACAGGTGAGCCTGCCAAATTTTGAGACAATGTGGTTCACTCAGAGTCAGCATTTGCCAGACTCGCCTAGCAGCTGGTTGATTAGGGTCCTTTCTCTGGCTTCTGTTTGTCATTCTTTGTCACCATGTGGTACACTTATATTCAACTCTTGTACATAAGTGTACATAATTGTGTGTGTGTATATACATATATATATACATATATATATATATATATATATATATATATATATATATATATATATATATATATATATATCTGGTAAAGGAAATACAAGTTAAATATTACTGCTGAGTTTGTTTGCTGAAAAAACTCATTATGACCAGGTTACAGGCCATTCTTACCCGTGTTCGTAATACATCCCTAATAGATAGAAGCAGACTTACCTACGTACATGAGTGTAAGATATGTGCTCAGATTTACCTTGTGTTCGATACAGGAGTCCCTTCAGACCAAGAGCAGTGTCCCACTGAGAGACTCGAACACGGTAAGAGTCGCCCATGAGTGTCTCCACTGTCACCTCAATAGCATCTTCTTCCTCGTCATCGTCAGCATATTCTCCGTTGGGGGGATAGGACGAGTCGAGGGCCAGGGAATCCTCGGGATCCAGGTCTTCCTGGTGAAGGTGAGGTCCCAGCCTGCGGCGCCGCCCTTCCTCATCGGAATCTGATGAGTAATAGTCAGATCCCTTTGAGTTCTTGCTGCCCCCGCCATTTCCATCGCCGTCATTTCCATCGCCACCATTGTCACCATCACCTGGCGAATGATGTTGCTGCCCCTGCTCCCCTTCCCCGCCGGGCATCCTGGTCAGGTCAACTCCAGGGGCGGTTCAGGGCGCCGACCATTTTTCAGAACTGGCCAGCAGCACACGGCGGGTCCTCACCTCCATCACAGTCTGCCCTTTCTCTCCACTTACTTTAACAGCAACACCTATGCCATCTTTCCCACATGAAGCTGCATGCTGAGCAACTATACTCTATCATGTTCCCATCACTAACACACTGCAGAGTTACATCACGTCACTGTATATGACATCATCTTTCATAAATGCATAAAAGGTAGCATGTGTGTTTAAGGCATGAGATGGTCTGATCCATTAGACACTTGGGCACTGCTTGGGCAGTGCATGGAGGGCAGTGAGTCCTTCCCTACTTCACTCTGTGGTGACTTCAGACAGGCTGCCTTCACTGCTCTGGTATTCTGCCTGAAACAAAAGAAAATGCCAGCCTCATTATCCTTCCAATATTAATCTAATGATCTTACAACAGAATTTAAATTAATTTTATATAATTAATTTTAACCCCTAAATCCATGTGAGTCTTGGTTACAACAGTGAATCAAGTCACTCACAACATGAGAAATGGCAGACCCAAACATCGTCCAGTTCTCATCTCAAATTTATTGAAAAGTATTTGACACTAAAGGGAAACGTATACAGTGTACTTGATTCCACTTACCACATATTACTATTATTTATTCATCATATGTTCATCATTTGTTAACCAGTGAATAGCTAAAAAAAACTCTTTCCCCTCCCACCCCAACACTTCCATCCTCCCCCCCCCTCCAGCTCCACACAAGCTGTCTTTGAAGCTGATGCAGCTCCCTCTGTTGCCTCTGAATTTAATCTCATTCAGGTCAGACACTGGCAGTTTGATTCCAGTTCTTAATACTTGTGTGTGTAACTTTGAGCATGTCAGATCATCAAACTGTGTTCTTCCCCCATCTACCAATGAGTGTCTTTGGTGAGGTGCCTGAGGCTGCACCTCAGAGAGTGGTGTTGGTAGGACATGTTATAGTGCCCTCCACAAACTTTATTAATTATTACCAACAATGAAGATCTGATACAAAATATAACAGTATCACAACATAATAGAAGTACAGAAATGTATTCGCAGGGCTCCTGAGGGTGTCTTCAAATTCAGCTTCAGTAACAAATACATACAGTGGGATCAAGTCAACCATGTCCTAAATGAAACAAAATGGGAATATATCCTAAACAACACGGATCCAAACTTGAGGTATACTCAAGGCACATTCCCTTATGAAAAACAAAGAGGGGTCCCGTGGTTCGATTCCCGGTATTGTGGAAACATTTCGAAGCGTTTCCTCACACCGTTGTCCTGTTCACCTAGCAGCAAATAGGTACCTGGGTGTTACTCGACTGGTGTGGGTCGCATCTTGGGGGACAAGATTGAGGACCCCAATGGAAATAAGACAGTCCTCGATGGCGCACTGCTTTGGGTTATCCTTGGTGGCTAACCCTCCAGGGTTAAAAATCCGAACGAAATCTTATCTTATGTAAACTAGAATGAGAGAGATGCTCCCTATACAAGCAAAGGCGAAGAATCACAGAGCTGCTGAAGGGGGCCAGTGCATCTGCAATACAAAAGGGGGCACTGGTCAGAGAAATAGCAGATATTGAACTTCAGCTCAAGCAATCATACAAGACAAGAAACTCAGGAAGAACTTAGAGCCATCTAGGGCAAAAAACAACATCCAGTATTGGGCCCATGCTTAGACAAGAAGGAACTTACACAGGTGACAGCAAAGAAATGAGTGAGATACTAAAGACCCAGTATGACTCAGCATTTAGTGAGCCATTAACCAGACTAAGAATCGACAATCTAAAGAAAATTTTTGTGACCAAGACTCAAAATCTGGTCAATTAAAAAACTTTTGATATTACCCTAACACCACAAGACTTCGAAAAAAACAATAAACGACATGTTCATGTACTCTGCCCCAGGCCCAGACTTGTGGAACTCTGTGTTCAAGAACACACTCACTAACAACAGGCACAGCCCCACTCCACAAAGGTGGCAGTAAAGTAATTGCAAAGAACTAGAGACTGATGGCACTAACGTCCCGCCAGTGTAACATTTCCACAATAAAAAGCAGAGGCGCCACAAGTACACTGAAAGACAACACAATAGGTGTCAGGGGCCCCAAAACTGTTCAGCTGCCTCCCAGCATACGTAAGGGGGATTACCAATAGACCCCTGGCTGTGTTCAAGAAAGCGCTGAACAGGCACCTAAAGTCAGTACCTGACCAGCCGGGCTGTGGTTCATATGTCAGCTTGCATGCGGCCAGCAGTAACAGCTTGGTTGATCAGGCCCTGCACCACCGGGTCACAGGGACGTTGATTCCCATAATCCTCTCTCCAGGTATACCTTCAACACGCCAGTAGAAGCTAACTCATTCATGGAAATGAATATCAGCAAAATCAGTGACACTTAAGTGATGTATATGAACAAGTGTAATGTGTATGTATGCTGGCAGCAAGCAGTCCAACGTACGAGCCACAGCCCGACTGATGCTGCACCGACTTTAGGTATCTATCCAGCTCCCTCTTGAAGACAACCAGAGGTCTACTGGTAATGCCCTTTATGGCTGGTGGGAGGCATTTATTGCCTTCACAGTGAATATCTGATATTCTCTCTTTGGTACTATGTTATAACATCTGGATGCTTTATGACAACGTAACTGTGCATCAATAACATCGTGATTTGTGCTAACTTTCAGTACAGGGAAACGTGGATAACATTCAGTGGCCCGGTGGCCTGGTGGCTAAAGCTCCCGCTTCACACACGGAGGGCCCGGGTTCGATTCCCGGCGGGTGGAAACATTTCGACACGTTTCCTTACACCTGTTGTCCTGTTCACCTAGCAGCAAATAGGTACCTGGGTGTTAGTCGACTGGTGTGGGTCGCATCCTGGGGGACAAGATTAAGGACCCCAATGGAAATAAGTTAGACAGTTCTCGATGACGCACTGACTTTCTTGGGTTATCCTGGGTGGCTAACCCTCCGGGGTTAAAAATCCGAACGAAATCTTCAGCTTTTTTTATTAAGTGACACCCACCGGCCACCCACTGCACCTCACCCACTACCACCCACTGCACCTCACCCACTACCACCCACTGCACCTCACCCACTACCACCCACTGCACCTCACCCACTACCACCCACTGCACCTCACCCACTACCACCCACTGCACCTCACCCACTACACCTCACTCACTACCACCCACTGCACCTCACCCACTACCACCCACTGCACCTCACCCACTACCACCCACTGCACCTCACCCACTACCACCCACTGCACCTCACCCACTACAACTCACTGCACCTCACCCACTACCACCCACTGCACCTCACCCACTACCACCCACTGCACCACACCCACTACACCTCACCCACTACCACCCACTGCCAACCACTGCACCTCACCCACTACCACCCACTGCACATCACCCACTACCACCCACTGCACCTCACTCACTACCACTCACTGCACCTCACCCACTACCACAGCACCTACCACCCACTGCACCTCACATCACTACCACTCACAGCACCTCACCCACTACCACCCACTGCACCTCACCCACTACCACCCACTGCACCTCACCCACTACCACTCACTGCACCTCACCCACTACCACCCACTGCACCTCACCCACTACCACCCACTGCACCTCACCCACTACCACCCACTGCACCTCACCCAGTACAACTCACTGCACCTCACCCACTACCACTCACTGCACCTCACCCACTACCACCCACTGCACCTCACCCACTACCACCCACTGCACCTCACCCACTACCACTCACTGCACCTCACCCACTACCACCCACTGCACCTCACCCACTACCACTGCACCTCACCCACTGCCACTCACTGCACCTCACCCACTACCACCCACTGCACCTCACATCACTACCACTCACAGCACCTCACCCACTACCACCCACTGCACCTCACCCACTACCACCCACTGCACCTCATCCACTACAACTCACTGCACCTCACCCACTACCACTCACTGCACCTCACCCACTAACACCCACTGCGCCTCACCCACTACCATCCACTGCACCTCACCCACTACCACCCACTGCACCTCACCCAGTACAACTCACTGCACCTCACCCACTACCACCCACTGCGCCTCACCCACTACCACCCACTGCACCTCACTACCACTCACTGCACCTCACCCACTACCACCCACTGCACCTCACCCACTACCACTCACTGCACCTCACCCACTACCGCTCACTGCACCTCACCTACTACCACCCACTGCACCTCACCCACTACCACCCACTGCACCTCACCCACTACCACTCACTGCACCTCACCCACTACCACCCACTGCACCTCACCCACTACCACTCACTGCACCTCACCCACTACCACTCACTGCACTTCACCCACTACCACTCACTGTACCTCACCCACTACCACTCACTGCTCCTCACCCACTACCTCTCACTGCACCTCACCTACTACCACCCACTGCACCTCACCCACTACCACCCACTGCACCTCACCTACTACCACTCACTGCACTTCACCCACTACCACTCACTGCACCTCACCCACTACCACTCACTGCACCTCACCCACTACCACCCACTGCACCTCACCCACTACCACTCACTGCACCTCACCCACTACCACTCACTGCACCTCACCCACTACCACTCACTGCACCTCACCCACTACCACTCACTGCACCTCACCCACTACCACCCACTGCACCTCACCCACTACCACCCACTGCACCTCACCCACTACCACTCACTGCACCTCACCCACTACCACCCACTGCACCTCACCCACTACCACTCACTGCACCTCACCCACTACCACTCACTGCACTTCACCCACTACCACTCACTGCACCTCACCCACTACCATCCATCCCCCCTCGCATACCACCACATCTACCACTCTCTCCTGAGAACGCCTAGAAAAGACCCGGGGAAGGACAAGACCGGCGAACCTACTATAATACAATTCTCTTGAGACCTTCATTGTAATCTTGCAAACTTTCCTATGAGATGATTTCACATAGGAAAGCAGCAAGATTATCTTCGCTATCTGGTTATTGTCCCAGGAGCTACTGCAGTGTTTGTGAACTTACTATAAGAGACCTGCCATTCCTGCCGTGGCCTGGTGGCTGAAGCTCTCGCCTCACACAACTGGGGTCTGGGTTCGATTCACAGCAAGTGTAGAAACATTGGGCGTGTTTCTTTACACCGGTTGTCCATGTTCGACTTAATTTGCGGGAAATGCTCTACATAACATGCGGCTTTCTATATAGTAGTATGTCACTGATGTCAGCTAGGACTGTATACTTTGTACGTGTACTTGCAGAAAAAAAGATATTATATTATTAAGTGTAAGGAACTCACGTATTCCAACTACTGCCACACAGGATGTATGACAGAAGAAGTCTTGTAGCCAGGTTGAATACCTCAGGGGCTTGAAAGACATCCAAGTAAAAACGAGCCTGGAATCACAACAGGAAGGTTCAGAGGTACCTCTGGGATTCCACTCAAATAATCAACACTGACCTAATGGGCTGTGTTGTAAAGTTGCAGCTAAGGACTTCATGAGCTCCTCAGATCATTAGATACACTCCAAGCTATTGCAAAAGGCCAGTGCAGAGGTACGTCAAATGATATAAGCTGCTTAGCTGATACTGACACTATTGACAAGGACTGGAAGATTTAAAATGAGATCAACCCTGCAACAAATACCTAGTGGAATTCTGTCATCACTAGCGCTCCATAGATAGAGCTAGAAACAACACTGTATTTGAGAATTCTAGTACAGCTTTAAGCACCGCAGAGGGAACAGATCCATCATCCAGCAACGAAACATGCCTTGGATCTGTCAACTCTCCTACACCTGACAGTACACCTGCTGTCACTACTCCAACACCTGCCAACACTACCACAACACCTGCCAGTACACCTGGCAGCAGTGCTTCACCTCCCGATACTGAGTCAGGATTTTTTCCACCAAAGACTGATACAGCTAATATTGAGGTGACGAAACATTGCACTTGAACAAGTGATGCCCCAAAGCACGATCAGCAGACACATATCTGACAGAAATGGACAAAGGCATGGTAGAAGACGTGGAAGAGAAGGTAGGCACCCAGAACCATCTCGTTTTCCATCAACACAGTCCCAGGAAAACTCTCACCAGGTACATAATCATCAGGCTCACCAGAGGCAGAACCTGCTGAGAAATCAGGAGTGAAACACAACTGGTGGAACAAATAGGAGTCCACCCTCCCAGGCACCTAGGCAGAGCTCTCGCTGTCATCGGAGGGGGCACACCACCGACAACTGCCTGTGAGATAAGTGCAATTACTCCCACAAGAGGGGTCACCATTAGGACCAATGTCGTAAGAAAAAGGAACTTGAGAGACAGGATCACCAGGGCTATAAACTATTCCACACTAATAGGGTCAACAGGAAAGGTGGTGGAGTAGCGATGTATACCAGAGATAATTTAAATTGTTTAGACAAGATATAAGATTAGAAACATCAGACACAAAATCTGTTTGACTACATTTTCTCGAGGGGTTGAGAAAAATTAATTTTGGGTGTGATTTATAGGCCACCAAATCTTAACAGGAAGTGCAGTAAGCTGCTATTGGACGAAATTCATAAGGTGTCTAGATATGAAAATGTTGTGTTAATGGGAGATTTTAACTTCAGACTACTGACTGGAACAATGTGACAGCAAATCACACCTGTCAGACACTGCAGCATCATAGGACCTTGATACATAGAATTCATCAACACCTTTCCAACCTTAGGACGAAGACCTACTTAGACTAGTGGATGGTTCCACTATGACCCCGCCTCCTGCTGCTTCGCCTCGCCTGACTACAGTACATAAGCCACGTCTACAGCCCTATGCTGTACATTCTACAAGGCTGATGGACTGAACACATCGACTCCAGGCTGAGGGACTGATTACCTCAAACTCCTCCTCTCCTTACACTTTTCTGCTTTGTATTGGACTGATGAAGCCACTGTGTGGCGAAACGTTTCCTCAATAAAGATTCCCATATGTTGCATAAGTGTCTCAATCTTTAACTTGTCGTTTTTTTAAACCATTTATCACCTTCTTGTGGATGATCATCAGTAATGGCAATACATTGATTGTCTGAACAATATAAATGTTAACGAAGTGAAAATGTGGCGGTAATTTTGTACAGACGAAGTTATTTATGATGTTAATTAAAACTAGAACATGATTTATATATTTAACCTTCTTGATACTTTTTTCCCTCTTCAAGTGACTGTTATGACAGTAAATGTAATGTGACTGTACATTACCCTTTGATTACATTTTCATATACTATGATATTCGTCGTACATGGCTTCAAAACAAAAAAAAATCCCTGACACTATTACTGTTTTCCGGACTTTAATTCGTGAAACCCTCTTTCCAGAATTCTATGTAGACTCAGGAAGTCTACCAGCTCAGGCTGGAACCCATCCTCTGTGATGGAATGACAGAAAACCTAGGTTTCGTTCCCACTGTGTAACTATCATATAAAGTAAGGGATCAGCATACTGCTGATATGTCAGTGCTGCATTATTTACCATGTGAAAATTTCCAGATGAGAAATCATAATCTTCAGCACACTCATTATGGATTCTCACCATTTCTCGACCGTCTGTTCAGCTTCATTGCAAGGCACGTAAGTTCCCCCGTTTTCTAATAACAAGTTCATTTTTCCCACTATAATCTACCTTGTTAATTATTACTATCGCTTTGGCTTTGTTTCGTAAGGTGAAGTCCAGAATCTTTCCTTAATTCATGGTATAACTTAACAAATCTTTAAGGATAATTGTGCTGGACAATTATCATCAAAGATTTGTTAAGTTATACCATGAATTAAAGAAAGGTCTTAGACTTCACCTTACGAAACAGACAAAACAAATGGGATAGTAATTATACACAAGGTAGATTATAATGGAAAAATGAACATGTTATTAGAAAAGGGAGGGGGAGAACTTAGGTGTTTTATTAAAGTAAAAATGTAGAAGATCGCAAACCATACCACGGGCGAGAATAGAACCCGCGGTCAGAGAGTCTCAAAACTCCAGACCGTCTCGTTAGCCACTGGACCAGCTAGCCACAATAAGATTCGTCAAACTAGGTATATTTCTACACCATAGGAAGGTTAGCACAGGCACCACTGTGACCACAAATGCAAGTTTTTACAGACGAATCTCCAGCTAGCGTGGCCGTGACGAACTCTAGCTCAAGTCCCCTCAAAGCCGTTAATATGACTCACGAAATCGTAATGACACGATCGCGGGTTCTATCCCCGCCCGTGGTATGGTTTGTTTGCAATCGTGTCATTACGATTTCGTGAATCATGTAGAATATCGGGTTGAATAAATGGACAGATACGGCGAACATATTTTTCATTATTTGAAACTCATTTTCTTGACTTAGAAAACATATTTTCACGACATAAAAAAAAAAAATGACGCAGAACATATTTTCCTGAAGGAAGAACACTTCTGAAGGAGAACATATTTTTTATGACGAACAGATGTTCATGAGGTAGGACATACTTTCATGACATAGAACTCATACACTCATGATCCACATCTTTTTGTGACCAAGTACATAGTGACAAAGTACATAGTGAACAAGTACACAGTGACCAGGTACATAGTGAACAAGTACAAAGTGACCAGGTACATAGTGAACAAGTACAAAGTGACCAGGTACATAGTGACCAAGTACAAAGTGACTAAGTACATAGTGAACAAGTACAAAGTGACCAGGTACATAATGACCAAGTAGATAGTAAACAAGTACACAGTGACCAGGCACACAGTGACCAAGTATACAGTAAACAAGTACACAGTGACCAGGCACACAGTGACCAAGTATACAGTAAACAAGTACACAGTGACCAGGCACACAGTGACCAGGCACACAGTGACCAAGTATACAGTAAACAAGTACACAGTGACCAGATACATAGTGACTAAGTACATAGTGACCAAGTACATAGTGACCAGGTACATAGTGACCAAGTACAAAGTGACCAGGTACATAGTGACCAAGTACATAGTGACCAGGTACATAGTGACCAAGTACAAAGTGACTAAGTACATAGTGAACAAGTACAAAGTGACCAGGTACATAATGACCAAGTAGATAGTAAACAAGTACACAGTGACCAGGCACACAGTGACCAAGTATACAGTAAACAAGTACACAGTGACCAGGCACAGTGACCAAGTATACAGTAAACAAGTACACAGTGACCAGGCACACAGTGACCAGGCACACAGTGACCAAGTATACAGTAAACAAGTACACAGTGACCAGATACATAGTGACTAAGTACATAGTGACCAAGTACATAGTGACCAGGTACATAGTGACCAAGTACAAAGTGACCAGGTACATAGTGACCAAGTACAAAGTGACTAAGTACATAGTGAACAAGTACAAAGTGACCAGGTACATAATGACCAAGTAGATAGTAAACAAGTACACAGTGACCAGGCACACAGTGACCAAGTATACAGTAAACAAGTACACAGTGACCAGGCACACAGTGACCAAGTATACAGTAAACAAGTACACAGTGACCAGGCACACGGTGACCAGGCACACAGTGACCAAGTATACAGTAAACAAGTACATAGTGACCAAGTACATAGTGACCAGGTACATAGTGACCAAGTACATAGTGACCAAGTACATAGTGACCAGGTACATAGTGACCAAGTACATAGTGACCAGGCATGCAGTGATCTCAATTCAACTGTAATACAACTAATATTACAAAACATTGATAAAATACTATTTTAAGTGTGTATTGTTATGATTAAAGAGAAGAACAGACGGAGACTCCAACTGTGGTCCTGGCACGTAGTCTAATGTATCACTGCGCTATGAGGCTTAAACACGAAGATTTCGCAAACAGCACTTCTGTGACTTGTCTCTCAGCAGCCACTAGCTGTGGCCCTATCTTCTCACAGCCCCAGAAACCTTCACAGTACATCTATTCTTATACCTGTCTTCTCCATGAAATTGCATGCTATGCATGTCAGTGACACTGGCTTATGCTACCTGTCTGTTCTCTTTCTTAAATATTGGAACTACATTTGCTGTCTTCCATACCATTGGCAGTTGCCCCTGGTCGATTTACTTGTCCAAGATTGTTGCTAGTGGTAAATACAGTTCCACTCCCTCTCTCAGGACCCATTGAGAGAGATATAACCTATTTGCATTCAAGGTATCTAGTTCACGCAATACGTTCGTCAGTTCTTTGTCTGTTACACATACTGTGCACAACATTCACTGGTGAACTCTGTTTCGTCTGTGAATATCTCAATTTCTTACTGAGCTCCTCACAGACTTCCTGGTTATTCTTTATGATCTCTCCTTCCTTCTTCAGCCTGATTACCTAATCTTTTACTGATGTCTTTCTCCTGATGTGGCTGTATAGGAACTTTGGGTCGGACTTGGTTTTCGACGCTATGTCATACCCAAATTGTCGTTTAGTCTTTCTTATTACCCATGTATGTTTTTTCTAGCTCTTCTTGTCTTCCTGCGTTCTTTGTCTTCTGTTTTTTTTTGTTTTTTTTTACATGCACTAGCACTTTTAGCTTTTGCCTCACTGTTATTCCTATTGTTTCTCTTGTTTCTGAGTAAGAATTTCTCCTCTGCCTCCCGGCACTCTTTCCAACTACATACTCCATTTCATTATCTGTTTTCCCTTCCAGCATTTCCCTTCCAGCATTTCCCTTCCAGCATTTCCTGCATTGCATTAAAAAATTTCCTCATGTTCGTGTTGTCACCTTCTTTGAAGTTTGGCTTCTCCCATCCTTCCTGTGCTAATTCTCTCTCCAAGTTTACTGCCATAAGATATTGAAAATTCAGAACTATATGGACGATTGGAGGGTTTTCATATTCAGTATCCTCTAAGTCAGTATTACTTAAGGTAAATACAAGGTCCAGCCTTGCTGGTTGATCACTCTCTCTCTCTCTCCACGGTTGTGTCCCCGACGTGTTAGTGTATGAAGTTCTCCATCACTACGTCCAGTATGTTATCTCTCCACATTTCTGGTCCCCAGTGTGGCTAGTTCTCTCAGTCTGTTTCCTTGTGTTATAGTTTTCCAAGATCAGCAGCTTTTCATTGCTCATGTGGACTCCTCTGGCCACCTCTGTTATTGTATCCACTATTGCTCTGTTATTATCATCATATTTTTGTCTTGGTCTCCTGTTTCATGGAGGGTTGTACTTCACAGCTAGCACCACCTTGGGACCCTGGGTCTTGACTGCGACTACTACATCATAAGCATTTGCCTCTTCTGTTTATTTTCATCTCAAAACTCCACTGCTTCCAAATTATCATTACTACTCCACCTCCTTTGTTTCCTGTGTCCTTTCTCATACTTTGATAACCAGCCAGAATGATCGTTTCTGTTATCTCTGTGAACGTTGCCTCTGCGAGTGCTATGTCAGGAGATATCTCCGTTACATTTCGATTCATTCTTCGCTTTTATTTATTCCATCTGCACTTGTATACTCTACTTTCAGTTTCCTTTCTGTTACTGTGGTGCGGTTCTTGGGCTCCTGATTTTTTGTACGTAGCAGATGGGTCAGGGTGTGGGAAGAGGGGGGTTGGGGGTGAGAGTTAGCGGTAGTTGTTGGTCGTTTCTTGCCCTGGAAGGGGACAGGATCATGGATGTAGATGAGAGAAGATGAGGTTGGGGCATAAGGGGGAAAGTGAAGAGTGGGGGTTGTGGTGATGGGCAGTTGTGAATTACGTTTTTACAATGGGAGGGGTGATGATGGTGGTTGTAGGATGGGAGGTTAATGTGTTTGAGTGGGAAGGGAAAAGGCTAATACACGAGTTGGGGGTCAATGAGGAGTTTGTATGGAGATCCTTAGGACGCTGAGCTTGCACTCCTGTCTCTCCTGGCTCTCCTTCCCTCCTCTTTTTCTCTCTGTGTATGTATGTGTGTGTGTGTGTGAGAGAGAGAGAGAGAGAGAGAGAGAGAGCGTGCCAACTCGTGTTTACGGGAGTGAAGACTCAGCTCCTGGCTCTGCCACTCGGCTCCTGGCCCCGTAAGTTGCTTCAGGCTAAGACACTTACCATCACTCGTAAAGACAAAGACTGATCACCTCAAACTACCTATGAAGAAATGATGAAACTACTTAACGACCTTGATATAACACGAAAAATGGAAACAGACAACACATCGCCATGGGCGCTGAGTACAGCGGAATACCTACGTGAGCCAGCAGCAGCAAAGGTGTTCAACTAAACTCTTCAGCCAGGACAACTGCTAGGAAAAAAATCTGTTGACCCATATAAAATAAAAGGACAGACAAAAGGCATTGAACTGCAGACCAATATATTTAATATACTATATATATACTGTCAAAAGTTCTGATAGAAAATGATATCGGAGAGAAGATTCTTCACAGAAAATCAGCAAGCATTTAGTGATGGAAAATTCTGTCCTAGGGGTCTGCAGGAGCTCAATAACAGAACAACAGATACGAAACAAGACACAAGGATGAGTGAGCTGCAGCTTTATGAATTGCACTAAAAAATCATTTGATACAGTACCACGCCTGAAATTAGAGGAATAGGCAGAGTGCTCCAGTGTGTCTAGAATTACATGAATGATAAAGCAGAGTAACAGTATGGAATGAGACATCAGAATGGGAGAGAGTAACGTATGGAATTCCGCAATGATCAGTATTTGGAAAATTTTTGTTTCTGATATGAGTAAACGGTCTACTAGAGAGATGTAAAACTAATGAGAAGGAAGACACAGGAGAGAACGGTAATAACCTCCAGAGAGACCTCAACAGATTTCAGATGTAAGCAAACAAGTGGAGAAGGTTAGGAGTAAAGATACAAAATCCAAAATAGGAAGAGAGAAGCTGTAGAGTGAAAAGGAGCTGGAGGTTAACATAACACCAAGCATATCACCGGAATTACACAAACCGTATAAGGTTTAGCAAACTTCACAACAGGAGCCTGAACAAAAAATCCTTCAGAACTTTGAATACGACAAACACTAGACCAGCCACTGAGTACTGGGCCTCAGCATGACCCTTCACCTGGTCAATCACGTGATGATGCTCGAGAGAGGTCACATTGGGTCAGCTGCCAACTTAGCGTCCAAGAAGTACCTTCAGGACATGCAACAAACTCATTTAGGGAACTTCAGCATAGTGCGCCAGCCACAGTGTAGAGTATGTCAGCCATGGTTATAGAAAGAACACGACGCACACTGAAAAAGCACAACGCTCTTTGAAAGAGCACAGTGCTCTTTGAAAGAGCACAGCACTCTTTGAAAGAGAATAATGCACTTTGAAAGAGAAGAACGCTCTTTGAAAGAGTACAGAGCTCTTTGAAAGAGTGAACAACCAGCACATACCTCATTCGGATGTTTTATAGAAAGGAGCTAAGGAATCAGCAGGTCGACATTGATGGAGAGGCAGATCCAGGAGCTGTAACCTGATTCGAGTAAGAGGCTGTCTGCTCGATCGAGCTTCCTGACGTTAAAGCCAACACTGACAGCTGATATATATGATACCACAGCCGGAAAACTTCATGCGTGCGTTTGAGCATTGAGCAGACTTCTTATACGTCAGCAATGTGCTGGTACACTGCTGTGTACGATACACAGTGTGCTGGTACACTGCTGTGTACGATACACACTGTGTATCGTACACAACAGTGTGTTGGTACACTATTGTGAATGACAGTTACACATTTATACTCAGCATCAGCTGGGAGACTTCAGCAGTGTCAGTTACTCTGGTAGATGTTGAGAGGAGGGTGATAGTAGGTGGGGAGAGATGGCTGGTAGGGAGCTGGTATGTGGGTAGAGGTGGCTGGTAGGGAGCTGGTATGTGGAGAGAGGTGGCTGGTAGGGAGCTGGTATGTGGAGAGAGGTGGCTGGTAGGGAGCTGGTATGTGGAGAGAGGTGGCTGGTAGGGAGCTGGTATGTGGAGAGAGGTGGCTGGTAGGGAGCTGGTATGTGGAGAGAGGTGGCTGGTAGGGAGCTGGTATGTGGGTAGAGGTGGCTGGTAGGGAGCTGGTATGTGGGGAGAAGTGGCTGGTAGGGAGCTGGTATGTGGGGAGAAGTGGCTGGTAGGGAGCTGGTATGTGGAGAGAGGTGGCTGGTAGGGAGCTGGTATGTGGAGAGAGGTGGCTGGTAGGGAGCTGGTATGTGGAGAGAGGTGGCTGGTAGGGAGCTGGTATGTGGAGAGAGGTGGCTGGTAGGGAGCTGGTATGTGGAGAGAGGTGGCTGGTAGGGAGCTGGTATGTGGAGAGAGGTGGGTGGTAGGGAGCTGGTATGTGGGTAGAGGTGGCTGGTAGGGAGCTGGTATGTGGGGAGAAGTGGCTGGTAGGGAGCTGGTATGTGGGGAGAAGTGGCTGGTAGGGAGCTGGTATGTGGAGAGAGGTGGCTGGTAGGGAGCTGGTATGTGGGAAGAAGTGGCTGGTAGGGAGCTGGTATGTGAGGAGAGGTGGCTGGTAGGGAGCTGGTATGTGGAGAGAGGTGGCTGGTAGGGAGCTGGTATGTGGAGAGAGGTGGCTGGTAGGGAGCTGGTATGTGGAGAGAGGTGGCTGGAAGGGAGCTGGTATGTGGGTAGAGGTGGCTGGTAGGGAGCTGGTATGTGGAGAGAGGTGGCTGGAAGGGAGCTGGTATGTGGGGAGAGGTGGCTGGTAGGGAGCTGGTATGTGGAGAGAGGTGGCTGGTAGGGAGCTGGTATGTGGGGTGAGGTGGCTGGTAGGGAGCTGGTATGTGGGGAGAGGTGGCTGGTAGGGAGCTGGTATGTGGGGAGAGGTGGCTGGTAGGGAGCTGGTATGTGGAGAGAGGTGGCTGGAAGGGAGCTGGTATGTGGAGAGAGGTGGCTGGTAGGGAGCTGGTATGTGGGGAGAGGTGGCTGGTAGGGAGCTGGTATGTGGAGAGAGGTGGCTGGTAGGGAGCTGGGATGTGGGGAGAGGTGGCTGGTAGGGAGATGGTATTTGGGGTGAGGTGGCTATTAGGGAGTTAGTATGTTGGGAGCGGTTGCTGGTTGGTAGCTGGTATGTGGGGAGAGATGGCTGGTAGGAAGCTGGTATGAGGGGAGATGTGGCTGGTAGGGAGCTAATATGTGGGGAGAGATGGCTGGTAAGGAGCTGATATGTGAAGAGAGGTGGCTGGTAGGAAGCTGGTGTGTGGGGAGAGGTGGCTGGTAGGGAGCCAGTATGTGGGGAGAGATGGCTGGTAGGAAGCTGATATGTGGAGAGAGGTGGTTGGTAGGGAGCTGGTGTGTGGGGAGAGGTGGCTGGTAGGGAGCCAGTATGTGGGGAGAGATGGCTGGTAGGAAGCTGATATGTGGGGAGAGATGGCTGGTAGGGAGCTGATATGTGGGGAGAGGTGGCTGGTAGGGAGCTAGTATGTGGGGAGAGGTGGCTGGTAGGGAGCTGGTATGTGGGGAGAGGTGGCTGGTAGGGAGCTGGTATGTGGGGAGAAGTGGCTGGTAGGGAGCTGGTATGCGAGGAGAGGTGGCTGGTAGGGAGCTGGTATGTGGAGAGAGGTGGCTGGTAGGGAGCTGGTATGTGGAGAGAGGTGGCTGGTAGGGAGCTGATATGTGGAGGGAGGTGGTTGGTAGGGAGCTGGTATGTGGGGAGAGATGGCTGGTAGGAAGCTGATATGTGGGGAGAAATGGCTGGTAGGGAGCTGGTATGTTGGGAGAGGTGGCTGGTAGGGAGCTGGTATGTGGGGAGAGGTTGCTGGTAGGGAGCTGATATGTGGGGAGAGATGGTAGGTAGGGAGCGGGTATGTTTACCTGGACCTGGAGTATACCTGGAGAGAGTTCCCGGGGTCAACGCCCCCGCGGCCCGGTCTGTGACCAGGCCTCCTGGTGGATCAGAGCCTGATCAACCAGGCTGTTGCTGCTGGCTGCACGCAAACCAACGTACGAGCCACAGCCCGGCTGGTCAGGAACCGACTTTAGGTGCTTGTCCAGTGCCAGCTTGAAGACTGCCAGGGGTCTGTTGGTAATCCCCCTTTGTGGGGAGAGGTGGCTGGTAGGGAGCTGGTATGTGGGGAGAGGTGGCAAGTAGGGAGCTAGTATGTGGGGAGAGGTGGCTGGTAGGGAGCTAGTATGTGGGGACAGGTGGCTGGTAGGGAGCTGGTATGTGGGGAGAGGGGGCAAGTAGGGAGCTAGTATGTGGGGAGAGGTGGCTGGTAGGGAGCTGATATGTGGAGGGAGGTGGTTGGTAGGGAGCTGGTATGTGGGGAGAGGTGGCTGGTTGGTAGCTAGTATGTGGGGAGAGATGGCTGGTAGGAAGCTGATATGTGGGGAGAGATGGCTGGTAGGGAGCTGATATGTGGGGAGAGATGGTTGGTAGGGAGCTGGAATGTGGGGAGAGGTGGTTGGTAGGGATCTGGTATGTGAGGAGAGGTGGCTGGTAGGGAGCTAGTATGTGGGGAGAGGTGGCTGGTAGGGAGCTAGTATGTGGGGAGAGGTGGCTGGTAGGGAGCTAGTATGTGGGGAGAGGTGGCTGGTAGGGAGGTAGTATGTGGGGAGAGGTGGCTGGTAGGGAGCTGGTATGTGGGGAGAGGTGGCTGGTAGGAAGCTGATATGTGATGAGAGATGGCTGGTAGGGAGCTGATATGTGATGAGAGATGGCTGGTAGGGAGCTGATATGTGGGGAGAGATGGTTGGTAGGGAGCTGGTATGTGGGGAGAGGTGGCTGGTAGGGATCTGGTATGTGGGGAGAGGTGGCTGGTAGGGAGCTAGTATGTGGGGAGAGCTGGCTGGTAGGGAGCTAGTATGTGGGGAGAGGTGGCTGGTAGGGAGATGATATGTGGGGAGAGGTGGCTGGTAGGGAGCTGGTATGTGGGGAGAGGTGGCTGGTAATGAGCTAGTATGTGGGGAGAGGTGGCTGGTAGGGAGCTAGTGTATGGGAAGAGAAGGGGCCATGTATCTCTCCACCTACAGCTCCCCGTGGCAGGTGAGTTATGGGTCACAAGAATGTTGTTACATCGACCCACCTGTCAGGTAACCTCCCCACCTCCACCCCGGGAAGGACCATCACCACACGTGGATGACCTCCTCACCTCCGTCCACCCATGGGAGGACTACTACTCCCCCCCGACACACACACAATTTAATTAAGAAGAGATACGATAAAGCTCACAGAGTAGGGAGAGAGTGGACCAGCGAAAGGGCGGAGCCAGGAGCTGTGATTCAACCCCTGCAACCACAATTATGTGAGTACAGTGATAAAAATCATTGAACTAAAGCAGGAAATGTGTGTATGTGTTCACACACACAAAAATGGTGTTTTCAATATTGTGAATATTCATGCCACCCAGACATCTGAATTAGAAAAAACTACAATAATTAACGAGAAAGTTAAAAACTCTTACTAGAAGTTGATAAGGAAGTAGATGTCAGACATGACGGGGCACCATCTTGGCTCCTTAAACAAATGTCCAGAATTATGCTGTCCACTTTGTAAATCTTTTAAGACTTTACTATAGCAAAGTAAACTACCAGAAAAAATATCAGACGAAAACTACTGATACTTTATTCAAAAAACAGAGATAGTATAATTTTGACATGAATTGTGATAATAATATTGAATTTTTGTTTAGAGAAAAGTGGATTCAGGAGTATAAAAATAATATACTAGTGGTAAACAATTTAGTTATTGTTCAGTAAATTCATTTACACGATATTTTCTAAGATATTATGACAGAGTTAGGAAATTGTTTGAGAAAGAAATGGTTAAGCAGACTGTAGTTTCTTAAAATTTCAAAAAACCTTTGATAGGAGTAATAAAAGATAAGGATGAGAGACATTCTGTTAGAATGTTGCAGTTTAAAAACTGTAGTGTAAAGCACCCTTCTGGCAAGACAGTGATGGAGTGAATGATGGTGAAAGTTTTTCTTTTTCGGGCCACCCTGCCTTGGTGGGAATCGGCCAGTGTGATAATAATAAAATAAAAAAATTATTATTATTATTATTATTATTATTATTATTATGGTGGATCTTGACCTGGTGGCAAAAGCTCTCGCTTCACACGTTGAGAATCTGGGTTCGATTTCCCGTAAAGGTGGAAACATTGGACGTGTTTCCTTACACCGGTTGTCTATGTTCACCCATCAGTATCAAATGGCCACCTGGGTGTTAGTCGACTGGTGTGGGTCGCATCCTGGGACAAAACTGACCTAATTTTCCCTAAATGCTCAGCATAACAAGCGGCTTTCTATATAGTAGTATGTCATTGATGTCAGCTAGGACTGTATACCTTGTACATGTACTTGTAGTAATAAAGACATTATTATTATTATTTTGTTGTTACCTGGTGCTAAATCACCAGGTAACAATAAGTTACAAGAGGAAAAAATATCTGCGAGAACACACGTCACAAATGGGGTGCTACAAGGGTCTGTACTCGCCCCGGTGATGGTTTTAATTTATATAAATGACTTACCACATAGGGAATAAAAAAAATACTTTATGAACGTGTTAGCAGATGATGCAAAAATCTATAAAATTAATGATAAATATGACGGTAAAGATTTACAAGAGAATCTTTATAAATTGAGCAAATAGAGTGATGGATGGATGATGGAAATTTAATATAGATAAATGTTAAGTAATGGAAATGGGAGAAAGTGAAAATCAGGCCACGTGAAAAACAGACTGATCAATTTTTTTTTATTCGCTGGTATTCTCCCGGCCCGGGTCTTTTCCAGGTAGTGGTGACCCGGCCTTGGCTCCCTATCTGGGGAGTGTCTCGAGACCTAAGTCTCCCATGGGAGGAGGTACAAGTACCTCCTCATCTTTGGGACCAAGTGTCCCCAGGTCTAGCCACATCCCCCGCCCTCACGGGGCTCGTAGGGACAAGCTAGGCCTCTGGTCTGCCATCTGCCCCGCCCTGAAGGGGCTCGTGGGGATGCCAGTCTTGTGAGCTGCAGATGGTGGCAAGCTCAGGCCTTCTCTGATAAAATATTATAAATGTCAGATACAGATATGGACCGACGAGTATTGCTGTCACCAAATTATATAAATTAAATAAATTTGTGAGAAACTTATATGTTATTCAGGATAATTTTAAGATAGATTTCAATTATATGGATGACGAAATGGCAAAAAAAAGACTGTATAATGTAATGCATAAATTAATTAGATCACATACTAAGAAAAGTCACAAAATTATTATCTAAAATTCGGTTTTTAAGAAGGTTGTTGATACATATTTCCCTGTATGTTATATTGTGTATTTTATTAAAAAACAAAATTTTTCAGATTTACATGTATTGTGGTAAAACTTTCCATTGGAAAGGATTGGCAATCATATTATGACCTGTAAGCAGGTCTCTCATTGTGAATCATATTACGACCTGTAAGCAGGTCTCTCATTGTGAATCATATTACGACCTGTAAGCAGGTCTCTCATTGTGAATCATATTACGACCTGTAAGCAGGTCTCTCATTGTGAATCATATTACGACCTGTAAGCAGGTCTCTCATTGTGAATCATATTACGACCTGTAAGCAGGTCTCTCATTGTGAATCATATTACGACCTGTAAGCAGGTCTCTCATTGTGAATCATATTACGACCTGTAAGCAGGTCTCTCATTGTGAATCATATTACGACCTGTAAGCAGGTCTCTCATTGTGAATCATATTACGACCTGTAAGCAGGTCTCTCATTGTGAATCATATTACGACCTGTAAGCAGGTCTCTCATTGTGAATCATATTACGACCTGTAAGCAGGTCTCTCATTGTGAATCATATTACGACCTGTAAGCAGGTCTCTCATTGTGAATCATATTACGACCTGTAAGCAGGTCTCTCATTGTGAATCATATTACGACCTGTAAGCAGGTCTCTCATTGTGAATCATATTACGACCTGTAAGCAGGTCTCTCATTGTGAATCATATTACGACCTGTAAGCAGGTCTCTCATTGTGAATCATATTACGACCTGTAAGCAGGTCTCTCATTGTGAATCATATTACGACCTGTAAGCAGGTCTCTCATTGTGAATCATATTACGACCTGTAAGCAGGTCTCTCATTCTGAATCATATTACAACCTGCATATAGATCTCATTGCGAATCGAATTTTCATATTCCTTGCAATGGTGCGCACACACCCACACATACCCACCCACACACACACACACACACACACACACACACACACACACACACACACACACACACACATACATACATATAAAAGGGGGGACTACACAGGAATGAGAACCTTCCTGCAGGAGGTTCAGTGGGAACAGGAGTTGGTAAGAAAATCAGTAAACGAAATGATGGACTTTGTAACAACAAAATGAAAGGAGGCAGAGGAAAGGTTTGTTCCCAAGAGTAACAGAAATAATGGGAAGGAAAGAGCGAGCCCTTGGTTTACCCGAAGGTGCAGGGAGGCAAAAACTAAGTGCTCTAGAGAATGAAAAAAGTACAGAAGGCAAAGGACTCAGGAGAATAGAGAGATTAGTCGACGAGCCAGAAACGAGTATGCACAGATAAGAAGGGAGGCGCAGTGGCAGTATGAAAATGATATAGCATCAAAAGTCAAGTCTGACCCGAAACTACTCTACAGCCACATCAGGAGGAAGACAACAGTCAAGGACCAGGTAATCAGGCTGAGGAAAGAAGGTGGGGAGCTCACAAGAAACGACCAGGAGGTATGTGAGGAGCTCAACATGAGATTTCAGGAAGTATTTGCAGTGGAAGCTGAAGGGACAACGGGAAGACAAAACAGTGGGGTACAGCAACAAGGGATATACGAACAAGTGTTGGATGAATTACACACAACTGAGGAGGTGGAGGAGAAGCTCCTAAGTGACCTTGATACCTCAAAGGCGGTGGGACCAGACATCTCTCCGTGGGTCCTTAGAGAGGGATCAGGGACACTACATGTGCCATTAACCAAAATCTTCAACACTTCCATTGAAACTGGGCAACTACCTGAAGTATGGAAGAACGCAAATGTAGTCCCCATCTTTAAGAAGGAAGACAGAAATGAAGCACTAAATTATAGACCAGTGTCACTGACATGTATAGTATGCAAAGTCTTGGAAAAGATAATCAGGAGGAGAGTGGTGGAGCACCTGGAGGAGAACAAGATTATAAACGACAGCCAGCACGGATTCATGGAAGACAAATCCTGTGTCACAAACCTACTAGAGTTTTACGACAAGGTAACTGAAGTAAGAAATGAGAGGGAGGGGTGGGTTGATTGCATTTTCTTGGACTGCAAGAAGGCCTTCGACACAGTTCCTCACAAGAGATTAGTACAGAAGCTAAAGGAACAGGCACGTATAACAGGAAGGGCACTGCAATGGATCAGAGAATACCTAACAGGGAGGCAACAGCGAGTCATGGTCCGTGATGAGGTATCACAGTGGGCGCCAGTGACGAGCGGGGTCCCATAGGGGTGAGTCCTGGGACCAGTGCTATTCTTGGTATATGTGAACGACATGACGGAAAGGATAGACTCAGAAGTGTCCCTGTTTGCAGATGACGTGAAGTTAATGAGGAGAATTGAATCACATGTGCAACATCTGGGTATCTTTATTGTAGACGTTTCGCCATCCAGTGGCTTTATCAATACAAATTCTAGGACATAACTTGAAGACAGTAGAACTATGTACAGAAGATGAGGTAATCAGTCCCTCAACCTAGGAGTAGGTGCGAACAGCACCATAGTCGTGGAGATTCTGAAGCTGAAGAAAGAATCCTGGCGCTTATATAGTAACGTCAGGTGAAGCAGACGAGGGCAAATTCACTGGTAGGCGGGATTCCCCAGTGGAAGTAGGTCCTTCCCAAAGAGATGGGTTAGTTGTAGTAGTAGTTGTCGACTACGACAACTACTACTACAACTAACCCATCTCTTTGGGAAGGACCTACTTCCACTGGGGAATCCCGCCTACCAGTGAATTTGCCCTCGTCTGCTTCACCTGACGTTACTATATAAGCGCCAGGATTCTTTCTTCAGCTTCAGAATCTCCACGACTATGGTGCTGTTCGCACCTACTCCTAGGTTGAGGGACTGATTACCTCATCTTCTGTACATAGTTCTACTGTCTTCAAGTTATGTCCTAGAATTTGTATTGATAAAGCCACTGGATGGCGAAACGTCTACAATAAAGATACCCAGATGTTGCACATGTGTCTTACTCTCATCTTGTCGGTATTATATACCATTCGTACACAGAATTAAATCAGACGCAGACCAGACAGGTCACAAAGAGACCTGGACAGGCTGGATGTGTGGTCCAGAAACTGGCTCCTAGAATTTAACCCCACCAAATGCAAAGTCATGAAGATCGGAGGAGGGCAAAGAAGACTGCAGACAGAGTATAGGCTAGGTGGCCAAAGGCTGCAAACCTCACTCAAGGAGAAAGACCTAGGAGTGAGTATAATACCGAGTACATCGCCAGAAGCACACATTAACCAAATAACTGCTGTGGCATATGGGCGCTTGGCAAACCTGAGAATAGCGCTCGGGTACCTCAGTAAGGAATCGTTCAAGACTTTATACACTGTGTACGTCAGGCCCATACTGGAGTACGCAGCACCAGTTTGGAACCCACACCTGGTCAAACACGTCAAGAAATTAGAGAAAGTGCAAAGGTTTGCAACAAGGCTAGTTCCAGAGCTAAGGGATATGTCTTATGAAGAAAGGTTAAGGGAAATCGGTCTGACAACACTGGAGGACAGGAGGGTCAGGGGAGACATGATAACGACATACAAAATACTGCATGGAATAGACAAAGTGGACAGAGACAGGATGTTCCAGAGATGGGACACAGAAACAAGGGGTCACAATTGGAAGCTGAAGACTCAGACGAGTCAAAGGGATGTTAGGAAGTATTTCTTCAGTCATAGAGTAGTTAGGAAGTGGAATAGTCTGGCAAGCGATGTAGTGGAGGCAGAAACTATACATAGTTTTAAGACGAGGTATGATAAAGCTCATGGAGCAGGAGAGAGGACCTAGTAGCGGTCGGTGAAGAGGCGGGGCCAGGAGCTGAGTCTCTACCCCTGCAACCACAATTAGCTGAGTACAATTAGGTGAGTACACACACATGAGGTAAATGAGACTGAGAGAATCATCACAATAAAAGAAGAGGACATGACCCAGGTGACAAATTTTCAGTGATGGGCTGTATTCGAGGAAAAAATGCCCAGCCAAATTGACATGCAAGACAGAAACTGTACGAAAACAAAATTCTGCAGTGGAAACCACTGTTAGAGGTTTCCCAGTAATAAAAGTGAGTGTACCTTGATCACAACAGAACACAAAAAGAATGGAAACAACTGAGAAACAGAGTAAGAAGGTGGCAGAGGTAGGAAAGGGAAAATAGGGCAAGCATTGACAGATAGGAGAGTGCAGCCTCTGGTGAAACAAACACAACTGCCACAGAACTTTCTCAACCCCTACCTCCTAGAGTTTACCTGGAGATTACCTGGAGAGAGTTCCAGGGGTCAACGCCCCCGCAGCCCAGTCTGTGACCAGCCCTCATGGTGGATTAGGGCCTGATTAACCAGGCTCTTACTGCTGGCTGCACGCAATCCAATGTACAAGCCACAGCCCAGCTGGTCAAGTACCAACTTTAGGTGCTTGTCCAGTGCCTGCTTGAAGACAGCCAGGGGTCTATTGGTAATCCCCCTTATGTATGCTGGGAGGCAGTTGAACAGTCTTGGGCCCCTGACACTTGTATTGTCTCTTAACATGGGATGTTGCACCGTCTGCCGAGTCTTTTGCTTTTGTATAGTGATATTCGTGTGCAAGTTTGGTACTAGTCCCTCTAGGATTTTCCAGGTGTATATAATCATGTATCTCCAGGGAGTACAGGTTCAGGAACTTCAGGCATTCCCAGTAATTGAGGTGTTTTATCTCCGTTATGCGTGCCATGAAGGTTCTCTGTACATTTTCTAGGTCTGTAATTTCACCTGCCACACTCCACACCCCCAGTCCACACCACTTCCACAACTAATCCCACCATCAGAGCGACCTCCCATAATATCCCACCCTGCCTTCCACACCCTCAGCCAGTACCAACCCTTTCCACCCTCCAGAATACAGTACCGGAAAGGAAGCTGATGGTATGGTACACAAATGCAGATGGAATAACCGTTATGCAGAAAATGGAATTACCTGGGGCTAGAGCCTTATCTAAGGGCAAAGGTAAAAGTTACACACATCTCAGGCAGAAACAGGTCACCCATTTATTACCTCAATGGGTTGGTTAACAGAGGGAGTAGGCAAAATTCCTAGTTGGAAAATAAATCCCTGGCAGGATATCCTTACATTTACAATTTAAAGTACTTTACAGTACCCCTAAATTCTACATTATGAATTATAAAATTAAGCTTTACAATTATAACATTCATACTATTATGGCACACTTCTCTACTGTATATACATTAAAATGTTATGCAGAACCATGCATAACAATAACAATTAAGAGTGAGGAGTGGCAAGAATCACTGAGGCATCCCTGGACATCACAGCACTCCTGGAGACAAAGCCCCTGGGGATGATAACAGATGCAAGCTTCCCAAATGAATATCAGATCCTGAGGAAAGACAGGGAAAAGAGGGGGGGGAGGGGAAGAGTTGTACTGTTCATAAATAATCAATGGAGGTTTAAGAAGAAGGCAGGACTAGGCAGAGGGGAAGCAAACTACACAGTAGGAACACTTCAGACCCGGAGTCCTACAGTGATTATAGCAGTGATGTAAAATCCATCACTGCACAGCAGGAGACCAAGACAAGAGTATGATAAGAGCAACAGAGTGATGGTGAACACACATGCTAAGGTCGCCAGAAGGGCCCACGAGGGTAGGGTAAAGTTACTCTTCATGGGGGATTTCAACCAAAAGGATATTGACAGGGAAAACCTTGATCCACATGGGAGACCAGAGACATGGAAAGCTAAGATGCGGATGTGGCGCTGAAAAACTTCATCCACCAACATGTTAGAGACACAACCAAAGAGAGAGGAGAGGATGAACTAGTATGGCTGGGCCTGATATTCACCCTGAACTGTTCAGACATAAAGGATATCACACATGAAAGGTCAAATGGTGCTAGCGACCATGTAGCCTAAGTTTCGAACACCTGTCAGAGTTAAAGGAGGGGAGTGAAGCAGCACGAGGAAGACAACAGAAGCCAAACTTCAAAAAGGGGACTATAAGGTATGAGGCAATTCCTGCATGAATTGCAGTGGGAAAGACAGCTAAAAGGGAAGACAGAAATGAAATGATGAAACACATGACCACAAAGTGGAGGGAGGTAAAGAACAAGTTTCTGCCAAGGGGCAACAGAAACAGTGAGAAGACAAGAGTGAGCCCATGGTTTACCCAGAGGGGTGAAGAGGCCTAAGCCAAGTGTGCTAGAGTATGGAAAAATAATAGAAGGCAAAAGACTCAGAAAAACAAGGAGATGAGTCAAAGAGCCAGAAATGAATATCAATAGATAAGGAGAGAGGCCCAGCATCAATTCGAGAATGACATAACATTAAAATCCAAATCTGACCCAAAGTTGTTATACAGCCACATTAGGAGGGAAACAATAGTCAAGGACCAGTAAACAGGCTGAGAAAGGAAGGAGGGGAACTCACAAGAAATGACCAAGATGTGAGGAGCTCAGCTCAAAGTTTAGGGAGGTATTCACAGCGGAGACAGAGGCTTCCAGCAAACTGAGATGGTAGGTTACACCAGCAAGTGCGTGATACATTGCACACAACCGAGGAGGGGGTGAAGAAATTGCTAGGTAAACTACATACCTCGGAGATGGTGGACCCAGATAACATCTCTCCATGGTTCCTGATAGAGGGAGGGAGAAGAGGCACTGTGTGTCACTAATGACAGTCTTCAATAAATCTACTGAAACAGGGCAACTGTCTGAGGTGTGGAAGACAGCAAACATAGACGCGAATTTTAAGAAAGAAAACAGATAGGCAGCACCCAACTACAGACCAGTGTTGATAACATGCATAGTATGTAAAGTTATGAAGACGATTATTAGGTGCAGAGTTTTGGAGCACCTAGAAAGTAATGGGCTCATACATCAACCATCATGGCTTCAGGAAAGGAAATCTTGCATCACAAACAAAGAGTTGATATTGTAACGGACAGTTGAAATACATTTTTAAACTATATTATTTGGCTATACAGGTTATTGACATTTAACCCAACTCTGCTAGGGTGAGATTTACATATGAAGAATGGGTATCATCTCTGGGAGGATCAAACTCTGTTGCAATGGCTAACTCATGCTGTGGTTGAGGCAGATCTGAATTGGCATTTACAAATGATACTTGAGGATTTCTGAATACTTGCTGTGTGCGTAGGGAATAACGACATTCAGGTTGATCATCTGACTGAGTATTAGAGGTAGAGGGAACAGAATCAAGAGGATTGTCAGAGTCTGTCACATTAGTTTGGGTAAGAACATTATCATCGCATACTAACTTCATATGATCCAAATGCGATTCTTTATACAGACCAGTACTAATTTCTCTAACCTTATGCTTACTTTTATTGATATGTTCAACTACTCAGTAAGGACCAACAAACTTTTGGTCCAGCTTAGGCACTGCAGACGTTTTGTTAAAGTTAGTCAGCATAACTCTCGAACCTACTTTGATTTTGGACGGCTTTGCTCGAGTGTTACCGACTCTTGTAAATTCTGCTGTTGATTTATGAAGTGTTTCACGAATTCTTCTAAAAACACTGAGCTAAACTGGTACGAGTTGCTGTGAAATCATCAGGGTTGTAATTTGGTTTCGGGCTAGAATATAGCAACTCATAAGGCAAATGTTTATCTACACCGTACAATGCATAATGTGGAGTGTCACCTACAAAAACATTGTAAGCAGAATTTATAGCACTCTGCACATCAGGTATAACTTCATCCCAAGTTTCACTATTGGGATTGATAGTGGCTCTCAGACATCAAGTACTTTCTTATTGATTTGTTCTGCTAACCCATTGCTGGCAGGATGGTGAGGAACAATTGTAGATTTAGAGATTTTGTACAAAGTACACAAATTTTCAAGAATCTCATTACAGAATTCACCTCCATTATTTGTCACTAGGGACTTAGGGGTGGTATGCCTGCAGATGATGCATTCTTTAAATGCTTTAGCTAATGTCTCGGCAGTCTTATCTGCAATAAGAACTAACTCACAATATCTAGTGAAATGATCTACCATAACAGACAGATGCTTGTTGCCCTGTAGGGGACATTGGAAATTAATTAACAGGTCTAGCGCAACTCTTTCCCATGGTTCGCTAGTAGTTGGATACACCTAGATTGGATTAGGACCATTAACATTCCCTTTGTGTTGCATGCAGACGCTACATTTCTTTACATACTCAGAATATTAGTTGCCATACGAGGCCAAAATTATTTCAATCTGGCTTGTTTTATTGAACGATCCATACCAGGGTGCGTAACACCTGGTACATCGTGAACTAGCTGTGGAATTACTAACTGGTATACCCGTCTGCTAGGAGTACCCAGTTTGGCTATGCGATACAGTAATTCCTGGTTCATGACAAAGTCACTGATAGTTGCTGGTGGCTTCACAGTCTGAATAAGATCTTTCTGGAGCAGGAATCGAATCACACCACACCACATGGGATCCGTTCTTTGAGCATTCTTTACATTCTCTGCACTAAATGGAGGGTCTGCAGATACTATACTAACATGTTGCGATAAAGCATCTGCGACTACATCTGACTTACCAGGTAAGTGTTCAAAGGTAGGATTGAACTCTTGGATAGTCAAGGTCCATCTGGCTAACCTTCCAGTAGGTTGTTTGTTCTGGAATAAAGGTATCAGTGGAGCATGGTCTGTCAAGACATGAACGGGTACTGATGTCTCGGAAGTGCTTTAAAGACCATACTATTGCTAAAGCTTCTTGCTCAGTTACTGTATAATTACGTTCAGCCTTCGTAAGGACTCTGCTAGCAAATGCAACTGTGTTGTACTTGTCATCAGTCTTCTGAGCTAGTACGGCACCTATGCCAATAGAACTAGCATCAGTTGTAAGAAAGAAGGGCTTAGAAAAATCTGGAAATTTCAAAATTGAAGCAGATGGTAGCTTTTCTTTTAGAGTTTCCAATGTTCTGTTTTACTGCTGGTAACTGTTACTACTGGTAACTGATACTACTGGTAACTTATACTACTGGTAACTGTTACTACTGGTAACTGTTACTACTGGTAACTGATACTACTGGTAACTTATACTACTGGTAACTGTTACTACTGGTAACTGATACTACTGGTAACTGTTACTACTGGTAACTGATACTAGTAACTGTTACTACTGGTAACTGATACTACTGGTAACTGTTACTACTGGCAACTGATACTACTGGCAACTGATACTACTGGTAACTGATACTACTGGTAACTGATACTACTGGTAACTGATACTACTGGTAACTGATACTACTGGTAACTGTTACTACTGGTAACTGTTACTACTGGTAACTTACTACTGGTAACTGTTACTACTGGTAACTGATACTACTGGCAACTGATACTACTGGCAACTGATACTGGTAACTGATACTACTGGTAACTGATACTACTGGCAACTGGTACTACTGGTAACTGATACTACTGGCAACTGATACTACTGGTAACTGATACTACTGGCAACTGATACTGGTAACTGTTACTACTGGCAACTGATACTACTGGTAACTGATACTACTGGCAACTGATACTGGTAACTGATACTACTGGCAACTGATACTGGTAACTGATACTACTGGCAACTGATACTACTGGCAACTGATACTACTGGCAACTGATACTACTGGCAACTGATACTACTGGTAACTGATACTACTGAGAGTACTCACCATGCTATACTCACCATGTTGTACCCACCATTTTGTACTCACTATGTTGTACACACCAAGTTGTACTCAGCATGTTGTACTCACAATGCTGTATTCACCATGTTGTACTCACCATGTTGTACTCATCATGTTGTATCTACCATGTTGTACTCACTATGTTGTACTCACCTAAGGACGACTCAATACTCTTAACACTCATTGACCGGTTTTACTGATAGCTGTGGACCACGACCCTATTACACCCAGCCTTGAAGCTGTGTGTAGTTTTGCATCCACAACACCCTTAGACTTAGACTAGAAAAGCACTAATCATCCCTGAGGCTCATCTATGGCCCCTGGCTCTCTCTCTCTCTCTCTCTCTCTCTCTCTCTCTCTCTCTCTCTCTCTCCCTCCATACCTCCTTGTATCTCAACCAACCTGTCTACATGAACTTCCCAATCCGATGAGTATTTTGCACGTTATAATTATGTCTCCCCTGGTCCTGCTCATTTCTGATAATGTTAGGCGCAGTGAGTCTGTCTTCTGTGTCCCTGAGAGTGGGCCCCCAGTGCTATGTAAGTGTAGCACTTGACCGTACTCTCTGACAGTGCTACGGTGTACCACCAGTGCAACCTTAGTGTAAGACATCATTGCACTCTCTGGCAGTGCTACGGTGTACCAGCAGTGCTGACTCAGTATAGGACATCAATGTGCTCCTCAGCAGTGACTCAGTCTGACACAGCTACACTGCTTGCGTGAGGGAGAAGTTGAAAATTCCTGTGTAATTGATGTGTGTGTTTGTGTGTGTGTTTGTGTGTGTGTGTGTGTGTGTGTGTGTGTGTGTGTGTGTGTGTGTGTGTGTGTGTGTGTGTGTGTTTGTATGTGTGTGTATTCAGTTGTGGTTGCAGAGGTCGAGTCATAGCTCCTGGTTCCGCTTCTTCACTGCTCGCTGTATCATACCTCTGCTTTCTGCTTAAAGCTATGTATGGATCCTGCCTCCACTACATCGCTTCCTAAACTCTTCCACTTCCTGACTACCCTGTGACTGAAGAAATACTTCCTAACATCCCTGTGATTCATCCGAGTCTTCAACTTCCAACTGGGTCCCCTTGTTGCTGTGTCCCATCTCTGGAACATTGTCTCTGTCCACCTTGTCAATTCCTCTCAGTATTGTATATGTCGTTATCATGTCACCCCTATCTCTCCCGTCCTCCAGTGTCGTCAGGTCGATTTCCCTTAACCACTCCTCGTAGTACATACCCCTTAGCTCTGGAACTAGCCTTGTTGCAAACCTTTGCGCTTTCTCTAGTTTCTTAACATGCTTGGCTAGGTGTACAGGGTCCTGAACGATTCCATATTCAGATGGCGGAATGCTGTTCTTAGGTTTGCTAGGCGCCCATATGTTACAGCAGTTATTTGGTTGATGTGCGCCTCAGGAGATGTGCTTGGTGTTATACTTACCCAAAGATCTTTTTCCTTGACTTAGGTTTGTAGTCTCTGGCCACCTAGACTGTATTCTGTCTGCAGTCCTCTTTGCCCTTCCCCAATCTTCATTACTTTGCACTTTGTGGGGTTGAACGCCAGGAGCCAATTGCTGGACCAGGCTTGCAGCCTGTCCAGATTCCTTTGCAGTTCTGCCTGGTCCTCGTCCGATTGAATTCTTCTCATCAACTTCACATCATCTGCAAACAGGGACATTTCGGAGTCTGTACCTTCTGTCATGTTGTTCACAATTACCAGAAACAGCACCGGTCCTAGGACTGACCCCTGTGGAACCCCACTCGTCACAGGCGCCCACTCTGACACCTCGCCACATACCATGACTCACTGCTGTCTTCCTGACAGGTATTCCCTGATTCATTTTAGTGCCTTCCCTGTTATCCCTGCCTGGTCCTCCAGCTTTTGCACTAATCTCTTGTGTGGAACTGTGTCAAACGCCTTCTTACTGTCCAAGAAAATGCAATCTACTCACTCCTCTCTCTCTTGTCTTACTGCTGTCACCCTGTCATAGAACTCCAGTAGGTTTGTGACATAGGATTTCCCGTCCCTGAAACCGTGTTGGCTGTTAAGCTCATTCCTTTCTAGGTGTTCCACCACTCTTCTCCTGATAATCTTCTCCATGACTTTGCATACTATACATGTAATTGACACTGGTCTATAGTTTAGTCCTTCTTGCCTGTCTCTATTTTTAAAAATTGAGACTACATTTGCTGTCTTCTATACCTCAGGTAATCTCCCTGTTTCGACAGATGTGTTGAATATTGTTGTTAGGGGTTCAGGACCCATGGAGAGATGGTATCCGGCCCCATTACCTTTGAGGTGTCTAGCTCGCTCAGTAGCCTCTTCACTTCTTCCTCGGTTGTATGTACTGTGTCCAACACTTGGTGTACCCCACCTCTCTGTCCTTCTGGAGTCCCTTCTGTCTCCTCTGTGAACACTTCTTTGAATCTCATGTTGAGTTCCTCACATACTTCGCAGTTGTTTCTTGTGATCTCTCCTCCTTCCTTCCTGGTCCTTGACTGTTGTTTTCCTCCTGATGTGGCTGTACAACATCTTCGGCTCAGATTTGGCTTTCACTGCTATGTCATTTTTATATTGTCATTGGGCCTCCCTTCATACCTGTGCATATTCATTTCTGGCTCTACGCCTGCTCTCTTTATTCTCCTGGGTTCTTTGCCTTCTATACTTCTTCCATTCCCTAGCACACTTGGTTTTGGCCTCCTTGCACCTTTGGGTGAGCCACGGGTTTATCCTGGCTTTTTCATTGTTTCTGTTACCTTTGGGTACAAGCCTCTCCTCAGCTTCCCTACATATTGTTGTCACATGTTCCATCATCTCATCTACTGACTTTCCTGCCAGTTCTCTGTCCCACTGAACCCCATTTAGGAAGTTCATTTCCATGTAGTCCCCTTTCTTGTAGTTTGGCTTCATTCGTCTAGCTCTGCCTGCTTCACCCTCCACTTGTAGCTTTACTGTGTATTCGAATCTTAAAACCACATGATTGCTGGCCTCAAGGGGTCTTTCATATGTGATGTCCTCAATATCTGCACTACTCAAGGTGAATACCAGGTCCAGTCTCACTAGTTTATCCTCTCCTCTCGCTCTGGTAGTGTCCCTTATGTGTTGGTACATGAAGTTTTCTAGTACCACCTCCGTCATCTTAGCCCTCTACGTTTCTTGACCCCCATGTGGCTCCAAGTTCTCCCAATCGATTTCCTTGTGGTTGAAGTCGCCCATGATCAGTAGCTTTGCCCTTCTTGCATGAGCCCTTCTTGCCACTTCAGTCAGTGTGTCAACCATCTCTCTATTACTCTCATCATAGTCATACCTTGGCCTCCTGCTGTTAAGTGGTGGGTTATACATAAATGCAATTACCACTCTTGCTTCACCTCTGTCTCCTCTCTCCAGCTCATCAAAATCCCATCGATTTTTAACCAGCATGCCACTCCTCCACCCCCTCTGTTCCCTCTGTCTTCCCTCAGGATCTGATATCCCATTGGAAAGATGGCATCTGTTATCATACCTGTAAGCTTGGTTTCTGTGAGAGCTATGATGTCCGGTGATGCCTCTTTGACTGTTTCATGCCACTCCTCCCACTTATTTGTTATTCCATCAGCATTGGTGTACCATACCTTCAGTTTCCTCTCCAACACTGTGTTTTGGGGGGTCTGTGAGGGTGGGGGACCTGGCAGTGTACTGTGTGATTCTATAACTGAGTGTTGGATGGGAGCTGTGAGTGTGGACTGTGGTTTGTGTTGGGATAGCATGATTGGTTGTGGGGTTCTGGGGAACACCCTCTTGTAAATTGATGATTTCTTCAACCGTGATTTCTCTTGCAGGACCCTTTTTCACACTGTTTCTGTCCTGAAAATCAGTTTGACCAGCCATTTTCTCTCCTTCAAGTACCCCCCTATTCTCTGAAAATTTACAATCATGTCCTCGTTGCCTATTTCTTTGATGATGTTTTCAATCTCCTGTCTTTCTTCTTGCTGTCTTCCATTTTATATCTTTCTCTTGCTCTTGTTAAGCCAATGAATAAACACTGACTTTGCCTCTCCTCCTCCCATTGCCTTTCCCTCTTTGTCTCTGGTTCCTGTCTGTACATGGTCAATTTCTCCCTTATTTTTTCCTGTAGCTCTTGGTGGCATGGTCATGCCTCTGCACATGAACTATTCTCCTCTCTGCCTTCACTCGTCCCCCACCACCATCCTCGCTCCCAGCTGCTCTCCCCCTTCATTCCTTGGCCCTGCTTGGTTGGGTGTTAGGGCCTTAGCATAAGTTATGTCTCCTTCCTTCCTGTTGCGCCCCTCATTCAGTAGGGGTGTGCCAGCTTTAGATGCTGTGTCTCCTCTGGCCAATACCCCTGTAACTCGCATCTGCCTATTAATCTCATATTCTAGGGCTCTTACCCTGGCTACTGCAGCTTCGACTTGTGACTCCCATTTCTTCTTCTCCTCCTCCAACCTCTTTTACAATTTCACAGAAAGCTCTGCCTCCATTTTTTTCTCCATTTTTTTCAGAAAACTCACCTAGTTTGCTCTCCCACTCTTGTTCCATCCTTTTACACTGCTCCTCCATCCATTCTTCCCTACCAGAACCATTCTCCTCTGATCCCCTGAGCCTTCAACTTCCCCTCTGAATCACCATTTTTTGGGGAGTGGAGGGTTGTAAGGGGGAGAGAGGTGGGGAGAGGGACAGGGAGAGTGATCGAGGGGTATGGAAAGAGTGGAAAGGGGCTAGAGGGATGAGGGGTGAAAAGGAGGAAGGAAAAGATAGGGGTGTAAGGGGGAGAAACGTGGGGAGAGGGACAGGGAGAGTGGTGGAGGGGTGGAGAAAGAGTGGTAAGGGGCTAAAGGGAGACATGGTGGAAGGAAGGAAAAGAGGGGGGAATGGGAGGAAGAGAAAAGGGAGAAGGGAAAGAGTGAGAGAGAGAGAAGGGAGAGGGGATAGTGTGTGTGAGGGGAGTTGTAAGGGGGAGAAGGATGGGGCGAGGGAGGGGGCCAGGGAGAGTGATGGAGGTGGGAAAGGAGAGGGAGAGAAAGGTTCGAGAGAGAGCAGGAAAGGAGAGGGAAAGGCCAGGGGAAGTGGAGGAGAAAATGGGGGAGGAGAGGAGTGGTAGGAGGAGGAGGGAGAGGGGGAAGAGGCATGGGAAAGAAAGGTGAGGAGGGAGGGCGTGGGGTAGGCCCTAACGGTCAAGGCTGTGTGGGTTAGTGCTTATGTACTCACCTAATTGTGGTTGCAGGGGTCGAGACTCAGCTCCTGGCCCCGCCTCTTCACTGATCGCTACTAGGTCCTCTCTCTCTCTCTCTCTCTCTCTCTCTCTCTCTCTCTGCTTCCTGAGCTGTATCATACCTCTTCTTAAAACTATGTATGGTTCCTGCCTCCACTACTTCACTTGCTAGGCTATTCCACTTCCTGACAACTCCATGACTGAAGAAATGTGTGTGTGTGTGTGTGTGTGTGTGTGTGTGTGTGTGTGTGTGTGTGTGTATTTACGGGTCCTTATGTACCCACGTGTGTGCCTGCTAAACCTGCCTGCTCTTCTAGCTTCTGTACTAGTCTCTTGTGTGGTAAGATAAGATTTCGTTCGGATTTTTAACCCCGGAGGGTTAGCCACCCAGGATAACCCAAGAAAGTCAGTGCGTCATCGAGGACTGTCTAACTTATTTCCATTGGGGTCCTTAATCTTGTCCCCCAGGATGCGACCCACACCAGTCGACTAACACCCAGGTACCTATTTGCTGCTAGGTGAACAGGACAATAGGTGTAAGGAAACGTGTCGAAATGTTTCCACCCGCCGGGAATCGAACCCGGGCCCTCCGTGTGTGAAGCGGGAGCTTTAGCCACCAGACCACCTGGCCACTGTGTGAAAAGACAATCCCCCCCCCAAAAAAATGCAATTACTAATCCCTCTCTCTCTTGTCTTATTTCTGTTACTTTATCTTAAGACTTCAGTAAGTTTGTGACACATGATTTTCCATCTCTGAACACGTGATGGTTGTCATGTATGAACCCACTCCTATTTAGGTGCTCCACCACTCTTCTGACAATCTTCTCCTTGACTTTACATACTATACATGGCAGTGACACTGGATTGTTGTTTAATGCTATCTGTCTGTTTCCTTTCTTAAAAATTGGGACTACATTTGCTAACTTCCACACCTCTGGTAGTTGCCCTGTTTCAATAGATTTGTTGAAGATTGCTAAGGCACTCACAATTCCTCTGCTCCCTCTTTCAAGACCCATGGAGAGATGTTATCTGAGCCCACCACCTTCGGGGTATCTAGTTCACATAGCAGTTTCTTCACCTCCTCCTCGGTTGTTTGTAGTGCCCAGCACTTTCTGATGTACTCTACGACCTCGGTTTGCTGGAAATATTAATGTCTCCTCTGAGAACACCCCCCTAAATTTCATGCTGAACTCTTCACATACTTCCTGGTCATTCCTTGTGAGCTTCCATTCTTCCTTCCTTCCTCAGCCTGATTACTTGGTTATGTAGTTATGTAACAATTTGGGTCGGATTTGGCTTTCGATACTATGTCATTCTTATATTTCCTCTGATCCTCCCTCCTTATTAATGCACATTCGTTTCTGGCTCTTTGTCTCAGCTCTGTATTTTCCTGAATCCACTTGACTTTAGCCTCTCTACACCTTAGGATAAACAATGGGCTTACTCTGGTCTTTCCATTGTTTCTCTTGCCCATGTTCCACCATTTCATTTACTGTCTTTCCCTCTAGTTCTCTCTCTCAATGCACCTCATGCAGGAATTGCTTCATATATGTGTAGTCATCTCTTTTGAAGTTTGGTATCTCTCCTTCATGCTATCCTGTTTTCATCTCCACTGTTAACTCTATAATTCAAAACTCATGACTACGTGATCACTAGCCCAGAGGGGTCTTTCATATATAATATAGCTTATGTCGGAGCCAGTCATTGCGAATATGATGTCCAGCCTTGCCAGTTCGTCCTTTCTCTCTCTCTCTCTAGTTGTGTCACTAACATGTTGATGCATGAAGTTTTCCATTACTACCTCCAGCATCTTAGCCTTCTACATTCCTGGTCACCCATGTGGCTCCAGCTTTTCCTAGTCAATCTCCTTGTGGTTAAAGTCCCCCCCCCCATAATGAATAACTTTGTCCTGCCCATGTCTGCCCTTCTGGCCACCTCAGGTATTTATCCACCATTGTTCTTTTGCTCTCACCATACTCTTGTCTTGGTCTCCTGCTTTTTAGTGGCAGGTTGTACATCACTGCTATGGCCACCTTGGGGGCCCCCGATCTGAAATGTTTCTATGTAGTTACCTGCCCTCCCTCTGTCCATTCCTCCCATCTCAGAACTCCACTGGCTTCTGATGAGGAGTACATCTCCACCCCCTTTGTTCGTTCTGTCTTTCCCCAGGATCTAATAGCTATTTGGGAAAATCATGTCTCCTAACATTTCTATTTTTTTTTATCTCTGTGAGTGCTATGATGTTTCAGGATGCCTCCATGATTTGTTCATGCTACTCCTCACTCTTATTTGTATTCCATTTCTAATGCTGTATTTTGGGAAGTGAGAAGAGTTGGTACAAGTGGAGGGTGTGGAAGTCAGGGCGGGATTTTTATAATAGGCTGCTGTAAGGATGATATTTGTGCTGGGGATGAGTGGGGACTGTGGGTGTGGAGTATGGTTTGTTTTGGGTGGTTGTTCTTTGTTGGGAAGGGGGCTAGGGGTTGAGGTAGTTGTGCTTGGTGGTCCTCCCGAGGCTGAGCTCCCCTGTTTGTCTCGTCTTCCTGTCTCTGATATGTTTGTGCCTTGTCTTTCAGGTGCTCCTGCTCCTTTCTTGTCCTGTTGTGGACGAGGTGCGCCTTACGGTATTTATCTGTGTTCCTTCACCTGGGACTTGTCCTCTTGTCCTGTTATTGTGATACTTTTAATCTATTTCCTCCACTTGTCGTCTTTCATTATAAGTCGTCCCTTTAGCCTGTGTATGTGTGTGTGTGTGTGTGTGTGTGTGTGTGTGTGTGTGTGTGTGTGTGTGTGTGTGTGTGTGTGTGTGTGTGTGTGTGTGTGTGTCTGTGTGTGTGTGTGTGTGTGTGTGTGTGTGTGTGTGTGTGTGTGTGTCTGTGTGTGTCTGTGTGTGTCTGTGTGCGTGTGTCTGTGTGTGTGTCTCTGTGTGTGTGCGTGTCTCTGTGTGTGTGTGTCTGTCTGTGTGTGTGTGTCTGTGTGTGTGTGTCTGTGTGTGTGTGTCTGTGTGTGTCTGTGTGTGTGTGTCTGTGTGTGTCTGTGTGTGTGTGTCTGTGTGTGTGTGTCTGTGTGTGTGTGTGTGTGTGTGTGTGTGTGTGTGTGTGTGTGTGTGTGTGTGTGTGTGTGTGTGTGTGTGTGTGTGTGTGTGTGTGTGTGTGTGTGTACACACGTTAGTCAATGGTATATTCGAGAAAAAATAGCACGATGGTGTTGGTATTTACTGAAGAAAAAAGGACACGACTACGAAAATAAAGAGAGGAGAATGTTAGAGGAAATAGGAAGAGTGGCAGGGGAAATAAAACGGGTGGTACAGAAAATAAGAAGGCTGGTAGGGGAAATAGAAAGGATGGTAGGGGACATTAGGAAGGGAAGTAGGGGAAACAGGGAAGATGGTAGGGGGAAATAAAAAGGATGGTAGAGGAAATACGAAGGATGGTAGGGAAAATAGAAACGTTGGTAGGGGAAAATAGGAAGGGTAGTAGGGGAAATAGGGAAGATGGTAGGGGGAAATAGGAAGGGTGGTAGGGGAAATAGGGAAGATGGTAGGGGGACATAAGGATGGTAGAGGAAATAGGAAGGACGGTAGGGGAAACAGGAAGGGTGGTAGGGAAAAATAGGAAGGGTATGGGAAATAGGGAAGATGGTAGGGAGAAATAGGAAGGATGGTAAGGGGAAATAGGTAGGATGGTAGGTTGGAAATAGGGAAGATGGTATAAGAAATAGGAAGGATGGTAAGGGGAAATAGGAAGGATGGTAAGGGGAAATAAGAAGGATGGTAAGGGGAAATAAGAAGGATGGTAAGGAAAATAGGAAGGATGGTAAGGAAAATAGGAAGAGTGGTAGGGAAAATAGGAAGGGTGGTAGGGAAAATAGGATGGGTGGTATTGGGAAATAGGAAGGGGTAGTGGAAAATAGGAAAAGTGGAAGGAGAAATGGTGAAAATGATTGGGGAGATGGGAAGGATGGGAGTTGGGATGATGGTTAAGACCATCACCCATTCTCTTTACCCCTGGCACACAAACCCAACGCGCCTTTGGAAAGCAAGTGACGAAGAATCACTGGTGACAGTGTGAAAGTTCTCCTCGTGGCTTCTTTTGCATATACAAATAATTATGCGATACTGGACACACACACACACTAGGTGAGTACACACATTCCGCGACTCACTTTAAACAATGGCTCACCTTAGACCTATAATCCACAATTAGTTATAATGCAGTTAGTAATAACATAATGTATAGTTATGTTATAACTATGCATTATGTTATAATGCATAGTTATAACACAATGCATAGTTAGCTATAACAGAGGGATGACTAAAGTTATGCACTCTTATTCTTTTCTTATTGATTACATTGATATACCAGAAAACTTATAGATTTCCTGTAATTGTAATCCTCCGGGACGGGGATATATATATGTGGTCAATAATTAAAATTGGTTATACACTTAGGAAACATATACCTTTGAGCACTTGCATTGTTTCCATGGTGATACTCTGTGACCCAAGTGGTCACAGTGACCCAAGTGGTCACAGTGAGTCAGTGAGTATCAGGGACTGGACATAATGAGAGCGAATACGTGTCTGTCCTGGTTTCCATAACACCTCAGACACTCACAAGTCTAAGTCTTCGAGAATACGCTATCTGTACGACGCTTCCCTCTTGGTCAGTCACAGCTACCCCAGCTATCTACATCACGCTGGTCGTGTCTACGAGAGCGGGCACCTTCCATGGTCTCCGACCACTCGACCATGCTGCTAAGAATCCAGACAAGCGACCAATTAAAATGGAACTGGTTCAGATATTTTTTGTGTAAACTCTGTGGATTATCAAGGAAACAGTGGTAATCAAAAATTGAACAATATAGGAAAAAATCACAGGTAAAAAGAGGTCGAAAGATTAGACAGTATAAGACAGCAGTGAGTCCACTTTTAGGGTAATTATTCCACTTCAGAGTCAAGAGAAACAGTGCCGTTATTGGCAGTCAACTTGGCACTGCGTCAGGTCAGAGGTAAGCAGAGCCACTCTGCTTCTCACTACGTAGTTTAAATATCTAAACTGATAATGTTTATAAAATAAACAACTGCCTTAACATTACTCTCAAGTGAATATTACGATATTAAATGATTTAAGACAGTGAAATAATTTATGAAGTTGTCACGTAAGAAAACTTTCTGTGCCACATCTTAAAGTATTATCTATGTTCTTTTATTTTCTTTATTAAAGCTTTAAATTGTTGTTATACAGAAGAACTCATGAAAAAAAGGCTTAGACTTCTTGGAATAAAGAAATGTAAACAACTCAAAACATTTTGGCAAAATGACGACCAGTTTCACCAATAATCGAAAAATCGTAGTAAATCATCACTAGCAAAGCATCAATTTAGCTATGAAGGTATTGTTGACTTGTAGTAAATTTAAAATTCCCCGACGTTGAAAATGCAGCGGCACAGGACCGTGTCAACACCACACTACAAACATTACAACATTGCAACATTCACACACACTGAGACAGGTGCTCGAAAAACTGAACCAACGATGTTCGCGCTTCTTGCACAACATCCTCCAAAAATATCCTATTGTGAACATTCCTGCTCATTGATCCCGCTACCAGATAATAAAATTCTAACAAAAATTAATTTAGGAAAACCACAAGAACATTACTCGCCAGGTTTTTGGAGTCTCGACCCAGCTGTTAAATAACGAATACTGTCGTTAATATAACTGATAAAACTGTCAGATATACTATATTAAAAGCACAAGTGTTCCTTCACACACCTCAAGGTTTCTTCTGCCACGATACAAAGCTTTATTGATGTAGTGCAAAAAAAAAATTCTGAGTTTTCAAACATTTTCCATGGGAGAAAAAAATTACATTCTTCTCAAACTCAACTAATTTATAATGGGCCCCAAAACATTTATTTGTAGTATGGCTAATATCAGATTACTAAATTGTTAAATTAACAGTCATTTTCTTGAATGTAAAACCACAGAATACATCGACAGAATTTCAAAAGATTGTTGAAGAGGTACCGTCTAAGTTTATTGGTAGTGAGCCAGGGTTACTGCTACCGTCTAAGTTTATTGGTAGTGAGCCAGGGTTACTGCTACCGTCTAAGTTTATTGGTAGTGAGCCAGGGTTACTGCTGCCGTCTAAGTTTATTGGTAGTGAGCCAGGGTCACTGCTGCCGTCTAAGTTTATTAGTAGAGAGCCAGGGTCACTGCTACCGTCTAAGTTTATTGGTAGTGAGCCAGGGTTACTGCTGCCATCTAAGTTTACTGGTAGTGAGCCAGGGTCACTGCTGCCGTCTAAGTTTATTGGTAGTGAGCCAGGGTTACTGCTACCGTCTAAGTTTACTGGTAGTGAGCCAGGGTTACTGCTGCCGTCTAAGTTTACTGGTAGTGAGCCAGGGTTACTGCTGCCGTCTAAGTTTACTGGTAGTGAGCCAGGGTCACTGCTGCCGTCTAAGTTTACTGGTAGTGAGCCAGGGTTACTGCTGCCGTCTAAGTTTACTGGTAGTGAGCCAGGGTTACTGCTGCCGTCTAAGTTTACTGGTAGTGAGCCAGGGTTACTGCTGCCGTCTAAGTTTACTGGTAGTGAGCCAGGGTTACTGCTGCCGTCTAAGTTTACTGGTAGTGAGCCAGGGTTACTGCTGCCGTCTAAGTTTACTGGTAGTGAGCCAGGGTTACTGCTGCCGTCTAAGTTTACTGGTAGTGAGCCAGGGTTACTGCTGCCGTCTAAGTTTACTGGTAGTGAGCCAGGGTCACTGCTGCCGTCTAAGTTTACTGGTAGTGAGCCAGGGTTACTGCTGCCGTCTAAGTTTACTGGTAGTGAGCCAGGGTTACTGCTACAGTCTAAGTTTATTGGTAGTGAGCCAGGGTCACTGCTACCGTCTAAGTTTATTGGTAGTGAGCCAGGGTTACTGCTGCCGTCTAAGTTTATTGGTAGTGAGCCAGGGTTACTGCTACCGTCTAAGTTTATTGGTAGTGAGCCAGGGTCACTGCTACCGTCTAAGTTTATTGGTAGTGAGCCAGGGTTACTGCTACCGTCTAAGTTTATTGTTAGTGAGCCAGGGTCACTGCTGCCGTCTAAGTTTACTGGTAGTGAGCCAGGGTTACTGATACCGTCTAAGTTTACTGGTAGTGAGCCAGGGTCACTGCTGCCGTCTAAGTTTACTGGTAGTGAGCCAGGGTCACTGCTACCGTCTAAGTTTATTGCTAGTGAGAAAGGGTTACTGCTACCGTCTAAGTTTACTGGTAGTGAGCCAGGGTCACTGCTGCCGTCTAAGTTTACTGGTAGTGAGCCAGGGTCACTGCTGCCGTCTAAGTTTACTGGTAGTGAGCCAGGGTTACTGCTGCCGTCTAAGTTTACTGGTAGTGAGCCAGGGTCACTGCTGCCGTCTAAGTTTACTGGTAGTGAGCCAGGGTTACTGCTGCCGTCTAAGTTTACTGGTAGTGAGCCAGGGTTACTGCTGCCGTCTAAGTTTACTGCTAGTGAGCCAGGGTCACTGCTGCCGTCTAAGTTTACTGCTAGTGAGCCAGGGTTAGTGCTGCCGTCTAAGTTTACTGGTAGTGAGCCAGGGTCACTGCTGCCGTCTAAGTTTACTGGTAGTGAGCCAGGGTCACTGCTGCCGTCTAAGTTTACTGTTAGTGAGCCAGGGTCACTGCTGCCGTCTAAGTTTACTGCTAGTGAGCCAGGGTCACTGCTGCCGTCTAAGTTTACTGCTAATGAGCCAGGGTTACTGCTGCCGTCTAAGTTTATTGGTAGTGAGCCAGGGTCACTGCTGCCGTCTAAGTTTACTGGTAGTGAGCCAGGGTCACTGCTGCCGTCTAAGTTTACTGCTAGTGAGCCAGGGTCACTGCTGCCGTCTAAGTTTACTGCTAGTGAGCCAGGGTCACTGCTGCCGTCTAAGTTTACTGCTAGTGAGCCAGGGTCACTGCTGCCGTCTAAGTTTACTGCTAGTGAGCCAGGGTCACTGCTGCCGTCTAAGTTTACTGCTAGTGAGCCAGGGTCACTGCTGCCGTCTAAGTTTACTGGTAGTGAGCCAGGGTCACTGCTGCCGTCTAAGTTTACTGGTAGTGAGCCAGGGTCACTGCTGCCGTCCAAGTTCACTGGTAGTGAGCCAGGGTCACTGCTGCCGTCTAAGTTTACTGGTAGTGAGCCAGGGTCACTGCTGCCGTCTAAGTTTATTGGTAGTGAGCCAGGGTCACTGCTGCCGTCTAAGTTTACTGGTAGTGAGCCAGGGTCACTGCTGCCATCTAAGTTTACTGGTGGTGAGCCAGGGTCACTGCTGCCGTCTAAGTTTACTGCTAGTGAGCCAGGGTCACTGCTGCCGTCTAAGTTTACTGCTAGTGAGCCAGGGTCACTGCTGCCGTCTAAGTTTACTGGTAGTGAGCCAGGGTCACTGCTGCCGTCTAAGTTTACTGCTAGTGAGCCAGGGTCACTGCTGCCGTCTAAGTTTACTGGTAGTGAGCCAGGGTCACTGCTGCCGTCTAAGTTTACTGCTAGTGAGCCAGGGTCACTGCTGCCGTCTAAGTTTACTGCTAGTGAGCCAGGGTCACTGCTGCCGTCTAAGTTTACTGGTAGTGAGCCAGGGTCACTGCTGCCGTCTAAGTTTACTGGTAGTAAGCCAGGGTCACTGCTGCCATCTAAGTTTACTGATAGTGAGCCAGGGTCACTGCTGCCATCTAAGTTTACTAGTAGTGAGCCAGGGTCACTGCTGCCGTCTAAGTTTACTGGTAGTGAGCCAGGGTCACTGCTGCCGTCTAAGTTTATTGGTAGTGAGCCAGGGTCACTGCTGCCGTCTAAGTTTATTGGTAGTGAGCCAGGGTCACTGCTGCCGTCTAAGTTTATTGGTAGTGAGCCAGGGTCACTGCTGCCGTCTAAGTTTATTGGTAGTGAGCCAGGGTCACTGCTGCCGTCTAAGTTTACTGGAAGTGAGCCAGGGTCACTGCTGTCGTCTAAGTTTATTGGTAGTGAGCCAGGGTCATTGCTGCCGTCTAAGTTTACTGCTAGTGAGCCAGGGTCACTGCTGCCGTCTAAGTTTACTGCTAGTGAGCCAGGATCACTGCTGCCATCTAAGTTTACTGCTAGTGAGCCAGGGTCACTGCTGCCGTCTAAGTTTGCTGCTAGTGAGCCAGGGTCACTGCTGCCGTCTAAGTTTACTGCTAGTGAGCCAGGGTTACTGCTGCCGTCTAAGTTTACTGCTAGTGAGCCAGGGTCACTGCTGCCGTCTAAGTTTATTGGTAGTGAGCCAGGGTCACTGCTGCCATCTAAGTTTACTGCTAGTGAGCCAGGGTCACTGCTGTCGTCTAAGTTTACTGCTAGTGAGCCAGGGTCACTGCTGCCGTCTAAGTTTACTGCTAGTGAGCCAGGGTCACTGCTGCCGTCTAAGTTTACTGCTAGTGAGCCAGGGTCACTGCTGCCGTCTAAGTTTACTGCTAGTGAGCCAGGGTCACTGCTGCCGTCTAAGTTTACTGGTAGTGAGCCAGGGTCACTGCTGCCGTCCAAGTTTACTGCTAGTGAGCCAGGGTCACTGCTGCCGTCCAAGTTTACTGCTAGTGAGCCAGGGTCACTGCTGCCGTCCAAGTTTACTGCTAGTGAGCCAGGGTCACTGCTGCCGTCCTAGTTTACTGCTAGTGAGCCAGGGTCACTGCTGCCGTCCAAGTTTATTGCTAGTGAGCCAGGGTCACTGCTGCCGTCCAAGTTTATTGCTAGTGAGCCAGGGTCACTGCTGCCGTCCAAGTTTATTGCTAGTGAGCCAGGGTCACTGCTGCCGTCCAAGTTTACTGCTAGTGAGCCAGGGTTACTGCTGCCGTCCAAGTTTATTGCTAGTGAGTCAGGGTCACTGCTGCCGTCCAAGTTTACTGGTAGTGAGCCAGGGTCACTGCTGCCGTCCAAGTTTACTGGTAGTGAGCCAGGATCACTGCTGCCGTCCAAGTTTACTGCTAGTGAGCCACAGTTACTGCTGCCGTTCTGGTTCACTGCTAGTATGACACGGTCACTGCTGCCGTTCTGGTTCACTGCTAGTATGACACGGTCACTGCTGCCGTTCTGGTTCACTGCTAGTATGACACGGTCGCTGCTGCCGTCCTAGTTCATTGCTAGTATGACACGGTCACTGCTGCCGTCCTAGTTCACTGCTAGTATGACACGGTCACTGCTGCCATCCTAGTTCACTGCTAGTATGACACGGTCACTGCTGCCGTTCTGGTTCACTGCTAGTATGACACGGTCACTGCTGCCGTTCTGGTTCACTGCTAGTATGACACGGTCACTGCTGCCGTCCTAGTTCACTGCTAGTATGACACGGTCACTGCTGCCGTCCTAGTTCACTGCTAGTATGACACGGTCACTGCTGCCGTTCTGGTTCACTGTTAGTATGACACGGTCACTGCTGCCGTTCTGGTTCACTACTAGTATGACACGGTCACTGCTGAAGTCCTAGATCACTGCTAGTATGACACGGTCACTGCTGCCGTCCTAGATCACTGCTAGTATGACACGGTCACTGCTGCCGTCCTAGATCACTGCTAGTATGACACGGTCAATGCTGCCGTCCTAGTTCACTGCTAGTATGACACGGTCACTGCTGCCGTTCTGGTTCACTGCTAGTATGACACGGTCACTGCTGCCGTTCTGGTTCACTGCTAGTATGACACGGTCACTGCTGCCGTTCTGGTTCACTGCTAGTATGACAGTCACTGCTGCCGTTCTGGTTCACTGCTAGTATGACACAGTCACTGCTGCCGTTCTGGTTCACTGCTAGTATGACAGTCACTGCTGCCGTTCTGGTTCACTACTAGTATGACACGGTCACTGCTGCCGTCCTAGTTCACTGCTAGTATGACACGGTCACTGCTGCCGTTCTGGTTCACTGCTAGTATGACACGGTCACTGCTGCCGTTCTGGTTCACTGCTAGTATGACACGGTCACTGCTGCCGTTCTGGTTCACTGCTAGTATGACAGTCACTGCTGCCGTTCTGGTTCACTGCTAGTATGACAGTCACTGCTGCCGTTCTGGTTCACTGCTAGTATGACACAGTCACTGCTGCCGTTCTGGTTCACTGCTAGTATGACACAGTCACTGCTGCCGTTCTGGTTCACTGCTAGTATGACAGTCACTGCTGCCGTTCTGGTTCACTGCTAGTATGACACAGTCACTGCTGCCGTTCTGGTTCACTGCTAGTATGACACAGTCACTGCTGCCGTTCTGGTTCACTACTAGTATGACACAGTCACTGCTGCCGTTCTGGTTCACTACTAGTATGACACGCTCGTTTATAGAAACCTACACATGTTAAATTTCTTACAGTTCTTTCTTCTGTGGTCACTTGTCAATATAATACTGAGAAACTCAGCCATTAAATGAAAAAAATGTATTTGATGGGGGGGGGAGTTTAACCCCCCGAGCACAGCCGCCACCGTGACTGTGTCACTCCTTTTATCACAAATACAAAATACCGTAACGGCGCTGTAGTCTATGTACCATTAACACTCAGTACCCGATCAGCTAGTCTGTGGTTCGTACGTTGGATTGCGTGCGACCAGCAGTAACAGCCTGGTTCATCTGCCCGTAATCCACCGCGGGGGGAACTGACCTAGTACAGACTCCTGGTAGGTAAGAAATAGAACAAACCCTCAACCATCTATCCAGTGACTGCAATATCATTTCGTTAAGAAATATTGATCAATCCTCTTCTATGAAATATTTCTGGCCAACTCAACTATCATAATATGTTTTCCAACAATAAGTAATAAAACTTTACATAAGTGGATTTCTTCTGAACGTTCAGCTGCAGGTGAGTCTTCTCTCATATTGCTGAAGATCAAATGTAGCACCAACTGAATTATTACGGGGTAATTTGGAGTAAATCTGTTAGATTCAAGGCGGAAGACGTCTGTCCTGGGCCAAACATCTGCAAAAAGAAGAGAAAAAAAGAGAGCGAAAGTGAGAGAGCGAGAGAGGAGAGCGAAAGAGAGCGAGAACGAAAGAGCGAGAAAGCGAAAGAGAAAGCGTGAGAGAGAGAATCAATTACACTGAGTTAGATTCACCGGGTCACCACTAGCTCAATCAGGTGAGTCCACTAACTAGTCACCTTGTCAGCGGGGGAGACAACCTTCACTACCTCCGTGACACACAGGTCCCGGGACACGCTACCTCCTCTTCATCCGAAGACCTGCAGCTACACTTCCTTTCCTTGGATCAAATCTGGCAGCCTCTCCTTGCCCAGGCGCTGCATGACACACACTATACGTCTATAATCTATATACTTTAACCAAGTAACATTAGGAAGAACCCTTAGTGACACTGACAGTAAGTACCATTAGTTACACTGACAGTAAGTACCATTAGTTACACCGACAGTAAGTACCATTAGTTACGCTGACAGTATCATTAGTTACACTGACAGTAAGTACCATTAGTTACACTGACAGTAAGTACCATTAGTTACGCTGACAGTATCATTAGTTACACTGACAGTAAGTACCATTAGTTACACTGACAGTAAGTACCATTAGTTACACTGACAGTAAGTACCATCAGTTACGCTGACAGTAAGTACCATTAGTTATACTGACAGTAAGTACCATTAGTTACACTGACAGTAAGTACCATTAGTTACACTGACAGTAAGTACCATTAGTTACACTGACAGTAAGTACCATTAGTTACACTGACAGTAAGTACCATTAGTTACACTGACAGTAAGTACCATTAGTTACACTGACAGTAAGTACCATTAGTTACACTGACAGTAAGTACCATTAGTTACACTGACAGTAAGTACCATTAGTTACACTGACAGTAAGTACCATTAGTTACACTGACAGTAAGTACCATTAGTTACACTGACAGTAACATTAGTTACACTGACAGTACCATTAGTTACACTGACAGTAAGTACCATTAGTTACACTGACAGTAAGTACCATTAGTTACACTGACAGTAAGTACCATTAGTTACACTGACAGTAAGTACCATTAGTTACACTGACAGTAAGTACCATTAGTTACACTGACAGTGCCATTAGTTACACTGACAGTACCATTAGTTACACTGACAGTAAGTACCATTAGTTACACTGACAGTAAGTACCATTAGTTACACTGACAGTAAGTACCATTAGTTACGCTGACAGTAAAAACCCTTACTTACACTGACAGACCCATTAGTTACATTGACAGAACCCTTAGTTACACTGACAGTAAGTACCATTAGTTACGCTGACAGTAAAAACCCTTACTTACACTGACAGACCCATTAGTTACATTGACAGAACCCTTAGTTACACTGACAGTAAGTACCATTAGTTACACTGACAGTAAAAACCCTTACTTACACTGACAGACCCATTAGTTACATTGACAGAACCCTTAGTTACACTGACAGTAAGTACCATTAGTTACGCTGACAGTAAAAACCCTTACTTACACTGACAGACCCATTAGTTACATTGACAGAACCCTTAGTTACACTCACAGTAAGAACCATTAGTTACGCTGACAGTAAAAACACTTAGTTGCACTGACAGCAGGAAGACCTGTTACACTGTCAGCAGGAAGACCTGTTACACTGACAGCAGGAAGACCTGTTACACTGTCAGCAGGAAGACCTGTTACACTGACAGCAGGAAGACCTGTTACACTGGCAGCAGGAAGACCTGTTACACTGGCAGCAGGAAGACCTGTTACACTGGCAGCAGGAAGACCTGTTACACTGGCAGCAGGAAGATCTGTTACACTGACACCAGGAAGATCTGTTACACTGGCAGCAGGAAGATCTGTTACACTGGCAGCAGGAAGACCTGTTACACTGACAGCAGGAAGACCTGTTACACTGGCAGCAGGAAGACCTGTTACACTGGCAGCAGGAAGACCTGTTACACTGGCAGCAGGAAGATCTGTTACACTGACAGCAGGAAGACCTGTTACACTGACAGCAGGAAGACCTGTTATACTGACAGCAGGAAGACCTGTTATACTGACAGCAGGAAGATCTGTTACACTGACAGCAGGAAGACCTGTTACACTGACAGCAGGAAGATCTGTTACACTGACAGCAGGAAGACCTGTTACACTGACAGCAGGAAGACCTGTTACACTGACAGCAGGAAGACCTGTTACACTGACAGCAGGAAGACCTGTTACACTGACAGGAAGACCTGTTACACTGACAGCAGGAAGACCTGTTACACTGACAGCAGGAAGACCTGTTACACTGACAGCAGGAAGACCTGTTTTATGATTCACGATTCCTGACGTAAATTCCATAGTTTTTATGTTACGAATATTTGAAAGTTTATCTAAACACACACTATTCCTACTACTATCTAGCGGCTGTGAACCATCCTTACCTAGTGCTCTAACCACACTGCTTCACATCCCCACGACCCCCTTTGAGGCGGGGTAGATGGCAGACCAGAGGCCTAGCTTCTCCCTGCGAGCCCCGTGAGGGCGGGGAATGTGGCTAGACCTGGGGACACTTGGTCCCAAAGATGAGGAGGTACTTGTACCTCCTCCCATGGGAGACTTAAGTCTCGAGACACTCCCCAGACAGGGAGCCAAGGCCGGGTCACCACTACTTGGAAAAGACCCGGGCCGGGAGAATACCGGCGAATAAAAAAAAAAAAAATCCTTACTGTACTTGAGAAGGAGCTACGACTTTTTCATGGTTACTCTTGGCTAATGAATAGTTTCCTTGTTGTCTAGAGGTTATGTCATAAATTTCATGCTCGCTTGAAAGGCTTTAATTAGGCGTTAAAACAAGGTTACACAATAGCATTAATTTTTCTCTATTTTTTTTTAATCTTAGCACATGTTCGTGTTGCGTCTCTCGCAGCGAACCTCACACCTCTGCAACACAATTATCCTCAAAGATTTGTTAAGTTATACTATGTATTAAGGAAAGATCCTGGACTTCACCTTACGAAACGGACAATGCAAATGTAATTATGATAGTAATTATGGACAAGGTAGATTATATTGGAAAAATGAATTGTCCTTCTGTGTTCCCTCGTCAGTCTTTCTTAGTCTTATATTATTTGGAGACCAGATTAAACAGCATGTTCGAGATGCTGTCTAACAAGTGAATTGTCTTTACTGTTTCTTGTGATTTGTACTCAAAATTTCCAGAATTGAAATCTAGCACATTGGTGGTTTTATTCGCAAAAAAAGGCGTTTTGGTATTTTTATGATCATTGTTTATGGTTGCTCCATAGTTCTTCTCTTCTCTTGTTTGGGTTACTTTGTTGGAAGACATATTGTATTCATGTCTGACATTATTATATCTGTGTCCTCGTTTATCTGTTTCTTGCCTTTCCAACAGCCTGCCTCTGTCCACACATTCGATTCCTCTCAGTATTTGATATGTCGTTATCATTTCTATCTTTGTTTTTCCTCTAATGTCATGAGATATAACTTTTCCAGTCTCTCCTCACTGCTCATATTCCTTACCTCTAAGACTAAGACTGCTGTAATCCTCTGCATATTCTTCAGTGTATTGATATATTTGATCATGTGTGTTCCACACTGGTGCTGCAGACTCCAGGATGGGTCTGACATGTCGAGTACATTGTCAAGAATGATTTTTGGTTGAGATTCCTGAAAGGTAATTTTAGATTGGCCAGATACTCGTTTGCTGCAGAGGTTATTTGGTTGATGTGCACCTCATGTGCTATACTCGGTATTTTGCTCACCCCTAGTGGAACTGCAACTTCTGAACTATTTCTAATTTTAGTTGTCTTTACCTAATTTACATAACCTTGTATATGCTGGGATTGACAGCCAATAGCTATATGTTAGGTTAATCCTGTTGCTTGGCCGGATCCGTTCAGCCTTTCCTTTTCCTCCTGCCCAGATCCCTTTGTAGTTCTGCCTGATCCTCGTCCGATTGAATTCTTCTCATCAACTTTACATCATCTACAAAAAGCGACACTTCGGAGTCTATTCCTTCCGTTATGTCGTTCACAAATACCAGAAACAGCACCGGCCCTGTGGAACCAAGCTGGTCACAGGTGCACACTCTGACGCCTCGTCACGTACCATGACCCACTGTCTTCCTGACAGATATTCCCAGATCAATTGTAGTGCCTTAACTATTATCTTGTGTGGAACTGTGTCTAACGCCTTCTTACAGTCCAAGAAAATGCAATCTACTCACCCCTCTCTCTCTTGTCTTATTGCTGTCACCCTGTCATAGAACTCCAGTAGGTTTCTGACACAGGATTTCCCGTCCCTGAAACCGTGCTGGCTGTCACTGATAAACTCATTCCTTTCTAGGTGCTCCACCACTCTTCTCCTGATGGTCTCCATGACTTTGCATACTGTACATGTCAGTGACACTGGTCTGTAGTTTAGTGCTTCGTGTCTGTCCCCTTTCTTAAAAATTGGGACTACATTTGCTGTCTTCCATACCTCAAGTAGTCGCCCTTTTTCTGTAGATGTGGTGAAGATTGTTGCTAGTGGTATGCATAGCACCTCTGCACTCTCTCTCAGGACCAATGGAGAGATGTTATCTGGCCCCATCGCCTTTGAGGCATCTAGCTTGCTTAGCAGCCTCTTCACTTTTTCCTCGGTTGTATGTATTGTGTCCAACACTTGATTGTGTACCCCATCTCTCTGTCTTTCTGGAGTTCCTTCTGTCTCCTCTGTGAACACTTCTTTGAATCTCATGTTCAGCTCCTCACATACTTAACGGTTGTTTCTTGTGATCTTCCCTACTTCCTTCCTAAGCCTGATTACCTGGTCCTTACTGTCGTTTTACTCCTGATGTGGCTGTAAAACAGCTTCGGGTCAGATTTAGCTTTTGCTGCTATATCATTTTCGTATTGCCATTGGGCCTCCCTTCTTACCTGTGCATATTCATTTCTAGCTCTACGACTTCTTTCGTTATTCTCCTGGGTCCTTTGCCTTCTATACTTCTTCCATTCTCTTGCACACTTGGATTCGGCCTCTCTACACCTTTGGGTAAACTAAGGGCTCACCCTGGCCTTCTCATTATTTCTTCTACCTTTGGGTACTAACTTCTCCTCAGCTTCCTTGCATATTGTCACATTCCATCAACCCGTTTACTGACTTCCCTGCCAGTTCTCTGTCTCACTGAACCCCATGCAGGAAATTCTTCATTCCTGCGTAGTCCCCTCTCATGTAGTTTGTCTTCCTTCGCCCTGCCCTTCCTGCTCCTCTTTCCACTTGTAGCTCTATTATGTATTTCAAGCTCAGAACCAGGTGATCACTGGCCCCGAGGGTCTTTCATATGTGATGTCCTCAATATCTGCACTACCCAAGGTGAATACTAGGTCCAGTCTCGCTGGTTCATCCTCTCTTCTCTCTCTGGTAGTGTCCTTTACGTGTTAGTGCATGAGGTTTTCCAGTACCACCTCCATCATCTTAACCCTCCACGTTTCTGGGCCCCCATGTGGCTCCAGGTTTTCCCAGTCAATTTCCTTGTGGTTGAAGTCACCCATCACCACCTTTGCATTGCTCGCATGAGCCCTTCTAGCCACTTCAGTCAGTCTGTTAACTATTACTCTATTACTCTCATTATACTCTTGCCTTGGCCTCCTGCTGTTCTGTGGTGGGTTTTACATCACTGCAATTACCACCTTTGGACCTCTAGACTGAAGTGTTCCTATTATGTAGTCTCTTGCTTCTCCTCTGTCTCCTCTCTTCAGCTCGTCAAACTTCTATCAGTTTTTGATGAGCAGTGCCACTCCTCCATCCCCTCTGTTCCCTCTGTCTTTCCTTAGGATCTGATATCCCACTGGAAAGATGGCATCTGTTCTCATTCCTGTGAGCTTGGTTTCTTTGAGAGCTATGATATCTGGTAATGCCTCTCTGACTCTTTCGTGCCACTCCTCCCACTTATACGTTATTCCATCAGCACTGGTGTACCATAACTTAAGTTTCCTCTCCACCACAGGGTAGTGTGGGAGGGTGGGGGATGGCTGTAAGTGTGGACTGTGGTTTGTGTTGGGCTAGCATGTTTGGTTGTGGGGTTTTAAGGGTGGTTCTGTGTGTGCCTGCACTTGTTGCTCTGCCCTACTTTTTTTGTCGCTTGCTGTTTCTGTCCTTGTCTCTTCTCCTAGCCCCTTTTGCTTCTGTGTCCTCTCCCTCAGCTGTTGTCATTCTGATCTTGCTCTGTCTCAGTCTAGGAACACCCTCCTGTATGTTGAGGATTCCTCCAGCCAAGATTTCTCTTGCAGGATTCTGTTTCACACTGTTTCTGTCTTGAAAATCAGCTTGACTGGCCGGTTTCTCCCCTTCGAGTACCCTCCTATTCACTTAAAATTTACTATCTTAGTCATGTCCTCCTTGCCTTTTTCTTTGATATTTTCAATCTCCCATTTTTCTTTCTGCTGTCTTTCATTGTGTGTCCTCCCCTCGCTCTCATTAAGCCCATGAATAAACACTGACTTCTCCCTCTTGCCTTTCCCACAGTGTCTCTGGGTCCCATTTGTAAATGACCATTGTCTCCCTTTTTTTTTTCTTTAGCTCTTGGTGGCATGGTCGTGACTCTGCATGAGACCTATCCCCCTCTCTGCCTTCTCTTTCCTCCCTTGCTGCTATCCCTGCTCCCAACTGCCCTTCCCCTTCATTCCTCGGCCCTGATTGATGGGCTGATAGGGCCTTACAGTAAGTTGTGTCTCCTTCCTTTCCATTTGGTTCCTCGTTCAGTAGGGGTGTACCTGCTTCAGAATTTATGTCTCCTCTGGGGAATAGCCCAGTGACTTGCTTCAACCTATTTACCACATATTCTAGGGCCCTTATCCTGGCTTCTGTACCTTCAGATTGTAACTCTCATTTCTTCTTCTCTGCCTCCATCCTCTTCTCCATTTTTGCAGAAAATTCACTTTGTGTGTGTGTGTGTGTGTGTGTGTGTGTGTGTGTGTGTGTGTGTGTGTGTGTGTGTGTGTGTGTGTGATGACCAACATAACAAGGACAGAGCAATGACCTACATACCAAGGCCAGAATGATGACCAACATAATAAGGACAGAGTGATGACCAATATAACAAGAACAGAGTGATGACAATATAACAACGACAGAGTGATGACCAACATAAGAACAGAGTGATGACCAATATAACAACGACAGAGTGATGACCAACATAACAAGAACAGAGTGATGACCAATATAACAACGACAGAGTGATGACCAACATAAGAACAGAGTGATGACCAATATAACAACGACAGAGTGATGACCAACATAAGAACAGAGTGATGACCAATATAACAACGACAGAGTGATGACCAACATAAGAACAGAGTGATGACCAATATAACAACGACAGAGTGATGACCAACATAACAAAGACAGAATGATTACCAACATAACAAGGACAGAGTGATGACCAATATAACAAAGACAGAATGATTACCAACATAACAAGAACAGAGTGATGACCAATATAACAACGACAGAGTGATGACCAACATAACAAAGACAGAATGATTACCAACATAACAAGGACAGAGTGATGACCAATATAACAAAGACAGAATGATTACCAACATAACAAGGACAGAGTGATGACCAATATAACAAAGACAGAATGATTACCAACATAACAAGAACAGAGTGATGACCAATATAACAACGACAGAGTGATGACCAACATAACAAAGACAGAATGATTACCAACATAACAAGGACAGAGTGATGACCAATATAACAAAGACAGAATGATTACCAACATAACAAGAACAGAGTGATGACCAATATAACAACGACAGAGTGATGACCAACATAACAAAGACAGAATGATTACCAACATAACAAGAACAGAGTGATGATCAATATAACAACGACAGAGTGATGACCAACATAACAAGGACAGTAATGACCATATGCACAGAGTGACGACCAATATAACAAGGACAGAGTGATGACCAACATAACAAGGGCAATGACCTACATAACAAGGACAGAGTGATGACCAACATAACAAGGACAGTAATGACAAACATAACATGGACATTGATGACCAACATAAGGACAGTGATGACCTGCATAGCAAGGACAGTGATGACCTGCATAGCAAGGACAGTGATGACCTACATAACAAGGACAGAGTGATGACCTCCCTGGTGCGTCGTTTAACAAGAAAACAAAAGACATGCGCTGTAGGAGACGTGTTCCTCCAGACGATGTTTCGCGCTTTGCTGAGAAACGTTGTCCTGACGAACGCTTGTAGTGCAGCGTGTCCTTAGTTCGCTATTGTCGTCTCTACGTCGTTTAGATGCAACATTTGCCATCAATACGTGGCTTACACGCAACACTTATCGTCAGTACGTCGCTTAGACGCAACATTGTTGTTATCAGTACGTCGCTTAGACGCAACACTCTTGTCGTCAGTACTTTGCTTTGATGAAACAATTATCATCAGTACGTCGCCTAGACGTACTGATGATGACTAGTTTTACATCAAAGCGACGTACTTTAGTCGTGAATGCGTCGCTTAGACGCAACATTGTAGTCGTCAGTACGTCGCTTAGACGCAACACTGTTGTCGTCAGTACGTCGTTTAAGTGCGACTCTCTTGTTGTCGGTACGTCGTTCAGACGGAACCCTCAGAGAGGAGAAAATATTGTTGTCATTACGTTGTTAAGACCTAACTCGCAATATTTAACTCTCGCTATAACTACTTAACACTCCAGGAAGGGAATATTTAACATGTTATAAATGATAAAAGGTGAAATTTGTAATTAGTAGTAGCAGTAGTAGTTACCTTACTGGTACTGTGTGTGGCACTACCTTGCTGGTACTGTGTGTGGCACTACCTTGCTGGTACTGTGTGTGGCACTACCTTGCTGGTACTGTGTGTGGCACTACCTTGCTGGTACTATGTGGCACTACCTTGCTGGTACTGTGTGTGGCACTACCTTGCTGATACACAGGAAGACACTAACAATATTCCAGTAATTAATTTTTACAGTGGGCTAGAAGAAGATAAATTATGTAACATCACAGTCACTAGTGAGATGGTTGTGAGGCAGATAGACAGACTGAAGCAAAATAAGTCGCCGGGTCCTGATGAGGTTTTTTCAAGGGTTCTTAAGGAATGCAAAATGGAACTCTGTGAACCATTAACTAATATTTTTAATTTATCTCTTCAAACAGGTGTAGTGTCTGATATGTGGAAGATGGCTAATGTAACTCCTATTTTTAAAACAGGGGACAAGTCGTTACCGTCAAATTACCGCCCAATAAGCCTGACCTCAATTGTAGGCAAATTACTAGAGTCAATTATAGCTGAGATTATAAGAAGCCATCTCGATAAGCATAGCTTGATTAATGATACTCAGCATGGATTCACAAGAGGCCGGTCTTGTCTAACTAATTTATTAACTTTCTTCAGTAAAGCTTTTGAGGCTGTTGACCACAATAAAGAATTTGATATTATTTACTTAGATTTTAGTAAGGCTTTTGATAGAGTTCCGCACCATAGACTGTTAAAGAAAGTGGCAGCCCATGGCATTGGGGGAAAAGTGCTCTCGTGGATCGAGTCATGGCTCACTGACAGGAAGCAGAGAGTGTCCATAAATGGGGTTAAATCCGAGTGGGGATCTGTAACAAGTGGCGTTCCACAGGGATCAGTCTTGGGCCCGTTGTTGTTTATAATATATATCAATGATCTTGATGAGGGAATTACTAGTGATATGAGCAAATTCGCCGATGACACAAAGATAGGTAGGATAATTGATTCAAACGTAGATGTTAGGGAACTTCAGGAGGATTTAAACAAACTCTATTCTTGGTCAGAAAAGTGGCAGATGCAGTTCAATGTAGATAAGTGCAAGGTTCTGAAGCTTGGGAGTGCCCATAACCCTAGTACTTATAAATTAAATGATGTAGAACTTAGCCATACAGATTGCGAAAAGGACTTGGGGGTTATGGTGAGCAGCAACCTTAAACCAAGACAGCAATGCCTAAGCGTACGTAATAAGGCAAATAGATTACTGGGATTTATATCAAGAAGTGTAAGCAACAGAAGTCCAGAGGTCATACTGCAGCTTTATACATCATTAGTAAGGCCTCACCTTGATTATGCAGCTCAGTTCTGGTCTCCGTATTACAAAATGGACATAAATTCGTTAGAAAACATTCAGCGTAGGATGACTAAATTAATACATAGCATCAGAAATCTTCCTTATGAAGAAAGATTGAAGACTCTTAAGTTACATTCACTTGTTAGACGAAGAATGAGGGGAGACCTGATCGAAGTGTATAAGTGGAAGATAGGTATTAATAAAGGGGATATTAATAAGGTCTTGAGGATGTCTCTCCAAGAGAGAACCCGCAGTAATGGATTTAAATTAGATAAGTTTAGATTTAGAAAGGACATAGGAAAGTATTGGTTTGGAAATAGGGTAGTTGATGAGTGGAACAGTCTACCTAGTTGGGTTATTGAGGCTAGGACTTTGGGTAGTTTCAAATCTAGGTTGGATAAGTACATGAGTGGGAAGGGTTGGATTTGAGTGGGACTTTCACATCAGAGCTTATTTCTTGGGTAGCATTGAAAATCGGGTTGGGTAAATGTTTTGTTAGTGGGATAAATTGTAAAGGACCTGCCTAGTATGGGCCAGCAGGCCTCCTGCAGTGTTCCTCCTTTCTTATGTTCTTATGTTCTTATTACCTTGCTGGTACTGTGTGGCACTACCTTACTGGTACTGTGTGTGACACTACCTTACTGGTACTGTGTGTGGCACTACCTTGCTGGTACTTTGTGTGGCACTACCTTGCTGGTAATGTGTGTGGCACTACCTTGCTGGTACTGTGTGTGGCACTACCTTGCTGGTACTGTGTGTGGCATTACCTTGCTGATACTGTGTGGCATTACCTTGCTGATACTGTGTGGCATTACCTTGCTGATACTGTGTGGCACTACCTTGCTGGTACTGTGTTTGGCACTACCTTGCTGGTGCTGTGTGTGGCACTACCTTGCTGGTACTGTGTTTGGCACTACCTTGCTGGTACTGTGTTTGGCACTACCTTACTGGTACTGTATGTGGCACTACCTTACTGGTACTGTGTTTGGCACTACCTTACTGGTACTGTATGTGGCACTACCTTACTGGTACTGTGTGTGGCACTACCTTACTGGTACTGTATGTGGCACTACCTTACTGGTACTGTGTGTGGCACTACCTTACTGGTACTGTATGTGGCACTACCTTACTGGTACTGTGTTTGGCACTACCTTACTGGTACTATGTGTGGACCTTCCTCACTGTAGCCCTGAGTAGGCCAGTCACTAGCACCCGTCTCCAAAACAAGAAATAGATACATGAAAACGTGCTTACACACACACACAGACACACACACACACACACACACACACACACACACACACACACACACATACGTGACCCACAAAGTTTTACACTCAACCATTCAACATTCCACACACAAAAAACACAAACAGCCTTGAAGCCCACATATATACCTGGCTGCATTTGTGTGTCTCCTGGCCTCAACTGCTGTTCCCAATAACCAGCTCTCATTATTTTTTAAGAAAACGCGTTATACCCAAACGCGTGTTTACATCGCATTACTTAGCGTTAAGTGGCACGTACTGTGAGTTTGGCTAAGTTCTAAGTGTACATTACAGCACCACTGTAGCAAGATTAAAACTCCCCTCATACTGCACCACTGTAGCAAGATTAAAACTCCCCTCATACAGCACCACTGTAGCAACATTAAAACTCCCCTCATACAGCACCACTGTAGCAACATTAAAACTCCCCTCATACAGCACCACTGTAGCAAGATTAAAACTCCCCTCATACAGCACCACTGTAGCAAGATTAAAACTCCCCTCATACAGCACCACTGTAGCAAGATTAAAACTCCCCTCATACAGCACCACTGTAGCAAGATTAAAACTCCCCTCATACAGCACCACTCTAGCAAGATTAAAACTCCCCTCATACAGCACCACTGTAGCAAGATTAAAACTCCCCTCATACAGCACCACTCTAGCAAGATTAAAACTCCCCTCATACAGCACCACTCTAGCAAGATTAAAACTCCCCTCATACAGCACCACTCTAGCAAGACTTAAAACTCCCCTCATACAGCACCACTGTAACAAGACTTAAAACTCCCCTCATACTGCACCACTGTAACAAGACTTAAAACTCCCCTCATACAGCATCACTGTAACAAGACTTAAAACTCCCCTCATACTGCACCACTGTAACAAGACTTAAAACTCCCCTCATACTGCACCACTGTAACAAGACTTAAAACTCCCCTCATACAGCACCACTGTAACAAGACTTAAAACTCCCCTCATACTGCACCACTGTAACAAGACTTAAAACTCCCCTCATACAGCACCACTGTAACAAGACTTAAAACTCCCCTCATACAGCACCACTGTAACAAGACTTAAAACTCCCCTCATACTGCACCACTGTAACAAGACTTAAAACTCCCCTCATACTGCACCACTGTAACAAGACTTAAAACTCCCCTCATACAGCACCACTGTAACAAGACTTAAAACTCCCCTCATACTGCACCACTGTAACAAGACTTAAAACTCCCCTCATACAGCACCACTGTAACAAGACTTAAAACTCCCCTCATACAGCACCACTGTAACAAGACTTAAAACTCCCCTCATACTGCACCACTGTAACAAGACTTAAAACTCCCCTCATACTGCACCACTGTAACAAGACTTAAAACTCCCCTCATACAGCACCACTGTAACAAGACTTAAAACTCCCCTCATACAGCACCACTGTAACAAGACTTAAAACTCCCCTCATACAGCATCACTGTAACAAGACTTAAAACTCCCCTCATACTGCACCACTGTAACAAGACTTAAAACTCCCCTCATACTGCACCACTGTAACAAGACTTAAAACTCCCCTCATACTGCACCACTGTAACAAGACTTAAAACTCCCCTCATACTGCACCACTGTAACAAGACTTAAAACTCCCCTCATACAGCACCACTGTAACAAGACTTAAAACTCCCCTCATACTGCACCACTGTAACAAGACTTAAAACTCCCCTCATGCAGCACCACTGTAACAAGACTTAAAACTCCCCTCATACAGCACCACTGTAACAAGACTTAAAACTCCCCTCATACTGCACCACTGTAACAAGACTTAAAACTCCCCTCATACAGCACCACTGTAACAAGACTTAAAACTCCCCTCATACTGCACCACTGTAACAAGACTTAAAACTCCCCTCATACAGGACGACTCAAGCTTACACATCAGCTTTTTTTTTAACGGCTCTTTCAATTTATAAGGAAAAAGTGGAAACTGATTCTGTTTGTAAGTGTTGTTTTAAGTGCTGATGTTTTTAAGTGATGTTTGTAACGTGTATTGTTTGCAAGTGTTGATGGGAGTAAGCTGTGTTCTTTGTAAGTGTTGATGTATGGAACTAGTGTTCTTTATAAGTAACTTGTGTCGATATTAAGTTGTTTAGTCAAGAAGGCGACCCACACTAGCCTTGTACCACACCAGCCTTGTACCACACCAGCCTTGTACCACACCAGCCTTGTACCACACCAACCTTGTACCACACCAGCCTTGTACCACACCAACCTTGTACCACACCAGCCTTGTACCACACCAGCCTTGTACCACACCAGCCTTGTACCACACCAACCTTGTACCACACCAGCCTTGTACCACACCAGCCTTGTACCACACCAACCTTGTACCACACCAGCCTTGTACCACACCAACCTTGTACCACACCAACCTTGTACCACACCAACCTTGTACACCAGCCTTGTACCACACCAGCCTTGTACCACACCAGCCTTGTACCACCGCAAGATCCCTTAATCGAGTTTTATGTTGTGAAGTGAATGGAAAACAGCAGTTTTGTGACTGAGCGAGTTCAGACAGAATAAAGAGGCACAATACTGTGAGTGGAACAATGCGCACACAACCCGTACATCTATGACAGGAGTTTACCACGACGTTTTGCTTCGAACCATTAATGAATCAAACAAGTTTATTCTTTATAAAGATTACAATCCGGGGTTTACATTTTATAGGATATTGTGTGGTTTACATATTATAAAACACTAATTACGGAGAGGGCCACTATCACACCTAGCATGACTAGGCATTTTTGGCAATCTAAGATTATTTCAATACTCTATATTGGTACAGTTTATGGAGCATGTTATATTAAGTCTAAGTAACTGCATTACAGTTCGTAATTTTAGCATTGTGAATGGTTTTGTCTTGGTACAATATATAGTTTCTCTTGAAGCTCCTATATTGGAGTATCACAGGCAAACTTACGGCTAGTTTTAGATTCGTTAGGTAATACTAGCTGTATTACGTATTTCTGTGTTTATAGTCAATTGGGTGAGTGTGAATTGTGGGAAATCACAGATATCGAGGGGAGGTCTATGTCTATGTGTGTATGACACAAGAAAACAGGTGGTTTTTATGTAGTTAGCTGATGGTGGAGTGTGTCAGGGAGATAAGATGTTTTCTAACAGTAGTTTTGGAAGTGATGATTGTGTCTGCAGTTCTAGAGTTTTCAGGTAGGGTGCTCCAGATTTTAGGTCTTTTTATGTACATTGAATTTTTGTATAGATTTAGCCGGACACGGGGAATGTCATAGAGATTTTTATGTCTGGTGTTATGCCTGTGGGTCCTGTCACAACTATCAAGAAAGTGTTTTAGGTCAGGGTTAATATTGGAATTTATGGTTCTGTAAATGTAGGTTGCACAGAAGTAAGTGTGGATGTTCTGAACAGTAAGTTTAGATCTATGAAGAGTGGGGGGGGGGGGTTGCCTAGTATTGGATTGCGTGATTATTCTTAATGCAATTTTTTGTTGGGTTATTATTGGATTTAGGTGTGTTGCTGCAGTTGATCCCCCAGACACAAATAACATAGGTGAGGTAGGTATAGATGAGTGAATAGTACAGTGTGAGAAGGACTGATTGTGGTACGTAGTAACGTATCTTAGAGAGTATCCCAACCGTTTTGAATACTGTGTGTGTTGGATATGGGTGCTGAAATTCAGGTTGCTGTCGAGGTATAGGCCTAGGAATTTGCCCTCTTTATGTCTGGCAATAAGAGTGTTGTCGATCTTAATGTTAAGTTGTGCAGCACCTGCTCTGTTACCAAACAATATAGAAGGTTTTATCAGTGTTAAGTGTAAGTTTATTGGCTGTCATCCAAGTAGATATTTTTAGGAGTTCCTCGTTAACAATGGTGTTGAGTGAGGCAAGATTTGGGTGGGAGATGACATAAGTCGTATCGTCAGCAAAGAGAACTGGTTTCAGGTGTTGTGATACGTTGGGAAGATCATTGATGTATAAGAGGAAGAGCGGGGGACCAAGGACACTTCCCTGAGGCACTCCAGTATCAAGCGGTTGTGATGATGAGGTTGTGTCCTTAATGGAGACATACTGATACCTGTTAGTAAGGTAGGATCTGAAGTATGTAAGCGCATGGCCTCTTATACCGTAATGGTCAAGTTTGTGGAGTAGGATGCCGTGGTCTACTGTGTCAAAAGCTTTTCTTAGGTCAATAAAAAGTCCTAATGGATATTCCTTATTTTCCAATGCTGTGTAAAGCAGATCTAGCATTTTTATAATTGTATCCTTTGTGTTTTAATTTTTTTCTGAAGCCAAACTGGCAGGGGTTGAGTATGTTTTGTGACGTTATAAATGAATATAGTCTCCTGTGCACGAGTTTCTCGAAAATTTTGGATAGCAATGATAAGTTTGATATTGGCCTATAGTTGTTTACATCTGTAGGGTCACCACCTTTATGTATTGGTGTAACCCTTGCTGTCTTGAGTAGTGCCGGGAAAGTGCTAGTTTCTAGTGACTTGTTAAAAAGTAATGAAATAGCATGCAAGAGGACATGGGCCGCTCGCTTGTACAATAATGGTGGGACGTGAGACAGATTCCCTGAATTATTTTTAAGTGACTTAATAATCATGGTGACTTCAGCGCAAGCTGGACGCCAAGGTATTGGTCCAGTGTGGTGAGAATGGTATAGCACTGCGTACCTTGTTCCAATTTTCGTAGGTTCGAGTCTCCTTCAGCCAGAGATCAGTGTTTGTGTATATTTCGCCTGCTCTTGCGAATTCCTTGCAATGTTAAAATCTCTAGTAAGGCTGATGCATGCAGGGGATGAGATGAAAAGCTGTAAGCCTTCTCCCTGAAAGCTGGCTGCCTTGGATCAAAGTCTAGCTCAAGCTGAACGCCAAGGTATTGGTCCAGTGTGGTGAGATTGGTATAGCACTTCGTACCTTGTTTCAAGGTTCGTAGGTTCGAGTCTCCTTCGGCCAGAGATCAATGTTTGTGTGTATATATATATATATATATATATATATATATATATATATATATATATATATATATATATATATATATATATATATATATATATTCTCATTTATATTAATGTAAAAATTAATAATTTTGTACCAAAAGTACCTTAGAAAACTTACCTAACCTTATTATTACAAGCGCAATTTAATTTAGCCTAATCCAACTAAATATATTTTAAATAAGTTTATAGTAATTTAATAATAAGCATACACAATGAAATATATTTTTTTCTTTAGGATCAGAATGAATTTTGCGAAATCACTGCATACACAAATTTTCGCTTGCCTTATTCGGCAAGAACGTTGCTATTTAAGTGACCTGCGTGGAGGTCACACCCCATTTGAAGACTTGACCTCCAGTGCTGAAGTGTCACCAGGTTAGACCCTCATCACCTGTGAGATCAGATCATGATCTAGGACAAAAAACTGACAGCTACCCACAAGGGAAGGTCACCTCAGGTCAGCCACCACTGTGTCTTACAGGTCACCTCAGGTCAGCCACCACTGTCTTACAGGTCACCTCAGGCCAGCCACCACTGTGTCTTACAGGTCACCTCAGGCCAGCCACCACTGTGTCTTACAGTCCGAAACACTAGTGCGGCTCTAGTTTCAGCCAGGTCCTGCGGTGGTGCAAGCACCAGCAGTTGTCTGCACACGGGAAGGATAACTTATAAATGCAACAGGTAATGGATAAGTGAACGTCATGCGTGTTGTTTGCAAGTAACGTGCTTGTTACAAGCACGTAAGGTACCTGCTGTAGACACGTATAGTACGTGATCGTATTAGTGATATTAGGTTTGTGATACCTACCAGATGAGAGAGAGAGACAGACACAGAGAGAGGACCCGTGTACAGACACTTAAAACATATTTCGAAATGTTCCATTCTTGGAGGATCGTTTTATTAATAGTGATACTTTCCAATATTTTTCAATATTTATAAATGACACCTAAGTTGTTCCAGTATTTGTAAATGACACTTGGGTTGTTCCAGTGTTTGTAAATGACACTTGGGTTGTTCCAGTGTTTGTAAATGACACTTGGGTTGTTCCAGTGTTTGTAAATGACACTTGGGTTGTTCCAGTATTTGTAAATGACACTTGGGTTGTTCCAGTATTTGTAAATGACACTTGGGTTGTTCCAGTATTTGTAAATGACACTTGGGTTGTTCCAGTATTTGTAAATGACACTTGGGTTGTTCCAGTATTTGTAAATGACACTTGGGTTGTTCCAATGTTTGTAAATGACACTTGGGTTGTTCCAATGTTTGTAAATGACACTTGGGTTGTTCCAATGTTTGTAAATGACACTTGGGTTGTTCCAGTATTTGTAAATGACACTTGGGTTGTTCCAATGTTTGTAAATGACACTTGGGTTGTTCCAATGTTTGTAAATGACACTTGGGTTGTTCCAGTGTTTGTAAATGACATTTGGGTTATTCCAGTGTTTGTAAATGACACTTGGGTTATTCCAGTGTTTGTAAATGACACTTGGGTTGTTCCAGTGTTTGTACATGACACCTGGTGGGCAGGTGGTGACCCAGTGATGGTGGGCAGGTGGTGACACAGTGATGTTGGGGAGGTGGTGACACAGTGATGGTGGACAGGTGGTGACACAGTGATGGTGGGCAGGTGGTGACAGTGATGGTGGGCAGGTGGTGACACAGTGATGGTGGGCAGGTGGTGACACAGTGATGTTGGGGAGGTGGTGACACAGTGATGGTGGACAGGTGGTGACACAGTGATGGTGGGCAGGTGGTGACACAGTGATGGTGGGCAGGTGGTGACAGTGATGGTGGGCAGGTGGTGACACAGTGGTGGGCAGGTGGTGACACTGTGATGGTGGGCAGGTGGTGACACTGTGATGGTGGGCAGGTGGTGACACTGTGGTGGGCAGGTGGTGACACTGTGATGGTGGGCAGGTGGTGACACTGTGATGGTGGGAAGATGGTGACACTGTGATGGTGGGCAGGTGGTGACACTGTAATGGTGGGCAGGTGGTGACCCAGTGATGGTGGGCAGGTGGTGACAGTGATGGTGGGCAGGTGGTGACAGTGATGGTGGGCAGGTGGTGACACAGTGATGGTGGGCAGGTGGTGACCCAGTGATGGTGGGCAGGTGGTGACACAGTGATGGTGGGCAGGTGGTGACACTGTAATGGTGGGCAGGTGGTGACACTGTGATGGTGGGCAGGTGGTGACACTGTAATGATGGGCAGGTGGTGACACTGTGATGGTGGACAGGTGGTGACACTGTGGTGGGCAGGTGGTGACACTGGAATGGTGGGCAGGTGGTGACACTATGATGGTGGGCAGGTGGTGACACTGTAATGATGGACAGGTGGTGACACTGTAATGGTGGGCAGGTGGTGACACTGTGATGGAGGGCAGGTGGCGACACTGTGATGGTGGGCAGGTGGTGACACTGTGATGGTGGGCAGGTGGTGACACTGTGATGGTGGGCAGGTGGGTACTGGAGCAGCGTGTAAGGGTTTAGAGCAGTGGTTCCCAAACTGGGGGTAAATTACCCCCTGGGGGTAATTTAACCATTTTTGGGGGGTAATGGAGGGGTGACAGAAAAAAAGTTATGAATTCTGAAAATCAAGAAAACAATGCGGTACCCGGTATGAGGATTATTGTTAACTTTGTCTTAGTATATAAAGTTGTAAAGTAAACCTATTATAAGTAAGTAATAAAGTTAAAACAAATAACAATAAACATCAAAAACTAATATACAGTATTAGAAAAGAAGAAATATATAGCTAAGTGTGTGGAAACCCAAAAGTATTTTGACAAGTATGCTTCAGGACAAAAGTCACTCAGTAGCCAAGATCGACCTGTCCAGTACGCGTCACTCACTTCCTGAGGCTGCCTCTATTTCACACTGTCAGTTTATCTGTGAGCATCAGCCGAGGTAGACATAAGCTGGTATGTATGTGTACTGCCCTGTGCAGTATATAGTTAGTATTTACCCACTGTTACTGTGAATTTGTAGCTATTATTAATTTTATATATAATGTATGTGTGGTTCTTACGTTTTCAATGGTTTTGCTAGGATTAGCAGAGTATGCGAGGCTGTATACGTTCACGTTTAGCCATATATATCAATAATAACAACATTTTGTGAAAGGGGTAACATGCTTTATGTGGCATGTTAAATTGGGTAACAAGCTGAAAAAGTTTGGGAACCACTGGTTTAGAGGAAAGAGGTACTGGAGGAAATGGGACAGAGAACGAGGATAGAGGGAGGGAAGAGAGAGGGACGGGATGGCATGTGTGGTGAAAGGGGAGATATGGAAGGTATGGCGGGAGGGGAGAGACGGAAGGGGTGGTAGGAGGGGAGAGATAGCAGGGGTGGTGGGAGGGGAGAGATAGCAGGGGTGGTGGGAGGGGAGAAATGGAAGGGGTGGTGAGAGGGGAGAGATGGAATGGACTGTGGTAGGGGAGAGAATGGACTGTGGGAGGGGAGAGATGGAAAGGACTGTGGGATAGGAGAGGGGTGGTGGCCTTAATCATGAAATGTGGTATTGGGAGGTCACGAAGTCTGACTACCTCTGTGCATTCCACAGTAGTCAATATTCTCAGTCCTCCTGTGTCACACACACACACACACACACACACACACACACACACACACACACACACACACAACCGACAGGCCTTGTGTTTATTAGCAAGTGTCTTTGAAAACTGGTGACTAGGACTCACTCCAATAATTAGGTATGGAAACTCAAAATAAAAAAAAAACTGGTTTAATCATAGGTGCAGATGCCAAACAAGGTTTAAGAGAGAGGCAGAGAAGTAAACAGAAGAGCTAAGACTGAGTATGATACACTAAGACGGGAATCCAAGTGTCACTTCATAAATAACACAGCAGCAAATATCTAATCAGAATCGAAACTTGTAATATGTTGGTAGAATTACCGACAATATGTAAAGTGCAACTAATGTGACATTTTATTGTGGCAACGTTTCGCTCTCCAGGAGCTTTGTCAAGTAGCAGTAATACAATATGGTAGAACTACTACTACTGCTGCTATTACAACTTACATTACTACTACTACTACTACTATTATTGCACCTTACTCTGAGCCTATATATATCCTCTGTGTCCATGTACTGTTTGTAACGGCTTGACAAAGCTCCTGGAGAGCGAAACGTTGCCACAGTAAAATGTCACATTAGTTGCACTTGTGTCCTTTTACTTTACACAATCGAAACTTGCACACAGCGACATCAGAAAGTTGATCATAATTCAGCAAGTAACTCCTGGACTGAGGAACCTCACCAAAGACAACAGAAAAGTGACAGGATTTAAGCAAAAGACTTTCAGAAGTATTTCCTGAGGAGACAGAGATGGTGTCAGAAAGCAAGAGTGACCAGAGTAACCTACAGAAACTGGATAATATATACATGTCTGAGGAGAATATAATGGAACTACTAGTAAAAGAATAGGACATACCAAGAGTCGTGGAGGTATATGATCAGTCTAATACAAAGGAGAATTGTAAAGATCAGAAAGAATTTGAGGTAGTCAGTCCCTCAGCTTGGAGTCGATGTAATCAGTCTATCAATCTTGATAAGAATACAGCATACGCACAAAGAGGTTTATAAACTGCAGACAGGTGACGCGAAGCAGTCGCCGGCGGTGTCACCTTGGAGTAATCTACACGTGGAAGTAGGTCATGCCTATAGGTTAGGCAAGCGTAGAATTCCCTACATGAGTACTGAACCAGGGACAGGAATCACTGTCACATCACAGGTCGACAGAAACATATCAACTATCGAACAACTGGAAAATTACAAATGTAGTCCCAAATACAGAAACAGGGAGCCAGACCAGAGACACTGATTTACACGCCAGCATCCCTCATGTCTTCTGTCTTAAAGTTTTGGTAAGGAAATCAGAGAGGTTCGTTGAGTATCTAGAGAGGCGAAATTCATTACAAAAAACCAGCATTGATTTACAGAATGTAGGTCCTGTCTCATAATAATAATAATAATAATAATAATAATAATAATAATAATAATAATAATAATAATAGATTATTATTATTTCTACAAGTACAAGGTATACAGACCTAAATGACATCAATGACATACTACTATATAGAAAGCCCCTTGTGATGCAGGACATTTCCCGTAAATTAAGTCAATTTTGTCCCCAGGATGCAACCCACACCAGTCGAATAACAACCAGTTGGTGAACTGTTGGTGAACAGGGACGGCAGGTGTACGAGATGAGAGTGCTATTAATCGAGCTATCGTTGCCCAGCCATCTAGATAACACATGATATTCTTTAAAAAAACATAAGTGAGAGAGAGAGAGAGAGAGAGAGAGAGAGAGAGAGAGAGAGAGAGAGAGAGACAGAGACGGAGACAGACAGACAGAGACAGACGTGTCGCTAAGCACCTGAAAAACGTATAAACAATAAACTTAGACTGAACTCACACCATCACCCATCACAACTCACACCATCACCTATCACTACTCACACCATCACCCATCACAACTCACACCATCACCTATCACTACTCACACCATCACCCATCACAACTCACACCATCACCTATCACTACTCACACCATCACCCATCACTACTCACACCATCACCCATCACAACTCACACCATCACCCATCACAACTCACACCATCACCTATCACTACTCACACCATCACCCATCACAACTCACACCATCACCCATCACAACTCACACCATCACCTATCACTACTCACACCATCACCCATCACAACTCACACCATCACCCATCACAACTCACACCATCACCCATCACAACTCACACCATCACCCATCACAACTCACACCATCACCCATCACAACTCACACCATCACCCATCACAACTCACACCATCACCTATCACTACTCACACCATCACCCATCACAACTCACACCATCACCCATCACAACTCACACCATCACCCATCACAACTCACACCATCACCCATCACAACTCACACCATCACCCATCACAACTCACACCATCACCCATCACAACTCACACCATCACCTATCACTACTCACACCATCACCCATCACAACTCACACCATCACCCATCACAACTCACACCATCACCCATCACAACTCACACCATCACCCATCACAACTCACACCATCACCCATCACAACTCACACCATCACCCATCACAACTCACACCATCACCTATCACTACTCACACCATCACCCATCACAACTCACACCATCACCTATCACAACTCACACCATCACCCATCACAACTCACACCATCACCCATCACAACTCACACCATCACCCATCACAACTCACACCATCACCCATCACAACTCACACCATCACCCATCACAACTCACACCATCACCCATCACAACTCACACCATCACCCATCACAACTCACACCATCACCTATCACAACTCACACCATCACCCATCACAACTCACACCATCACCCATCACTACTCACACCATCACCCATCACAACTCACACCATCACCTATCACAACTCACACCATCACCCATCACAACTCACACCATCACCCATCACTACTCACACCATCACCCATCACAACTCACACCATCACCTATCACAACTCACACCATCACCCATCACAACTCACACCATCACCCATCACTACTCACACCATCACCCATCACAACTCACACCATCACCCATCACAACTCACACCATCACCCATCACAACTCACACCATCACCCATCACAACTCACACCATCACCCATCACAACTCACACCATCACCTATCACAACTCACACCATCACCCATCACAACTCACACCATCACCCATCACTACTCACACCATCACCCATCACAACTCACACCATCACCTATCACAACTCACACCATCACCCATCACAACTCACACCATCACCCATCACTACTCACACCATCACCCATCACAACTCACACCATCACCTATCACAACTCACACCATCACCCATCACAACTCACACCATCACCCATCACTACTCACACCATCACCCATCACAACTCACACCATCACCTATCACAACTCACACCAACACCCATCACAACTCACACCATCACCCATCACAACTCACACCATCACCCATCACTACTCACACCATCACCCATCACAACTCACACCATCACCCATCACAACTCACACAATCACCCATCACAACCCACACTATCACCCATCACAACCTACACTATCACCCATCACAACCTACAATATCACCCATCACAACCTACACTATCACCCATCACAACCCACACCATCACCCACCACAACCAACACCATCACCCATCACAACCCACACTATCACCCATCACAACCCACACTATCACCCATCACAACCCACACTATCACCCGTCACAACCCACACTATTACCCATCACAACCGACACCATCGCCCATCACAACCCACACTATCACCCATCACAACCCACGCTATTACACATCACAATCCACACCATCACCCATCACAACCCACACTATCACCCATCACAATCCACACTATTATCCATCACAACCCACCCCATCACCCATCACAACCCACCCCATCACCCATCACAACCGACACCATCACCCATCACAACCCACACCATCACCCATCACAACCCACGCTATTACACATCACAACCCACACCGTCACCCATCACAACCCACACTATCACCCAACACAACCCACACTATTATCCATCACAACCCACACTATTATCCATCACAACCCACCCCATCACCCATCACAACCCACACCATCACCCATCACAACCCACACCATCACCCATCACAACTCACACCATCACCCATCACAACCCACACCCATCACAACCCACACCCATCACCCATCACAACTCACACCATCACCCATCACAACCCACACCATCACCCATCACAACTCACACCATCACCCATCACAACCCACACCACCGTCCCCTTGAGTCTGTACCCCATTTTTAGTCTTCTCTCGTACCCAGTTTTCACACTCTTGCACGTACTCAGGTTGAACACCAATAGCTGCTCGTCAGACTTATCTTGCAGCTTATCTAGGTAGGCTTGTTGCCTTGTCTTGAAAAGAAAGCGAGAAGCAGTCGTAGGTGTGAGTTGTAGCGGCACCGCAGAAGGAGAGAACAGATACCAACCGTCGGAAGGTCCCAAGGGAAAGGGAAAGGTAGACGCTATTTTATGTTATTTTAATTGGTTTTATATCATGTGTGGACAGAGATATGTTATACTGAGTTTCTTCCATCGTGTCATTCAAGTAGACCAGATATTGATCATTGTGGAACTCCTTTTGTCACTCTTGTCCATTCTGACATCTCTTCCCAGACAACCACCATTAATTTCCTTTCTATTAGTTATTTCTTGACCCATCGTAGTGCCTATTTCCCTGTTATTCCAGTCTGATCCTCCATCTTATTTGTCAATTCACCCATATCTGTATCTCTCTCTCTCTCTCTCTCTCTCTCTTTGTTACCTTGTCACATAACTCTAGCAGGTTTGTGAGACTGGATTTACCATCTCTAAAATCGTGTTGGTTGTTGTTTATGGCTGCTCCTTTACAAGTGTTCCACCACTCTCCGCCTGATCACCATATCCCTACATATTATACATGTCACTGACACTGGCCTGTTGTTCAGTGTTCTCTCTCCCCCTTTCAAAACCCACAGAAAGATACAATCTGGTCCCATTGCCTTCAAAGCATCTAATCTGCTCATAAGCTTCTTACTCGCTTCTCCTGTTGTGTGTATTGTGTCCAGTAATCGTTGACATATTCTTCCGTTTGACTCTCTGGTAATGTCCATAATTCCTCCGAGAATACTTCCTTCAATCTTCTCTTCACCTCTTAATAGACTTCTTAGTGACTTCTATTGAGCTCTGTTCCTTCCTTCTTCAGCCTTATTACCTTCTGATCTTCTAGAGCAGCTGCTTAGCAACTATGATTCATGTTTGACTTTTGATGTCATGTCAATCACACATTATCATTCAACTTCTCTTACCCATGTGTATTCGTTTTTGGCTCTTCTGCTCACTTTCCCGTTTTCTCCTCTACTTTGCCTTCTGCATTTTATACATTCTCTTAAACCTTCAGCTTTTGCCTTCTTGCACCTCTGGGTGACCCATGGCTTAGTTTGGTCTAGCTATGTGAATTACTCTTCTGCCTGCTGGCACTTTCCAGGCACTCTCTCCAACGTGTCATTCTCCTATTTTTTCAGTTACCTTCCCCATTACAGGAAGTTTCTCACACCTGTTGAAAGGGACAGGACAGGGGGGCTCAGGGGGGGGGGGCGACCTCCCTGCTCATGAAAATCATAAATAGAAATATACAATAAAATACCAGGATCGATATCAAGTATGAAT
>NC_091324.1:532969-587356 GCF_038502225.1 Cherax quadricarinatus | reverse complement strand
AGGAGACAGAGACGCAAGAGACTACATAATAAGAACACTTCAGTCTGGAGGTCCCAAGATGGTAATTGCATTGATGTATAACAGCAGGAGGCCAAGGCAAGAGCATAATGAGAGTAATAGAGTGATGGATTACACACTGTCTGAAGTGACCAGAAGGGCTCATGCGAGCAGAGCAAAGCTGTTGATTATGAGTGACTTCAGTCACAAGGAAATCGACTGGGAAAACCTGGAGCCAACCAGAGGCCCAGAAACGTGGAGGGCTAAGATAATGGAGGCAGTACCTAGAAACCTTATGTACCAACACGTAAGGGACAATACCAGAGAGAGAGGAGAGGATGGATCACCAAGACTGGACCTAGGATTCATCTTGAGTAGTGCAGATATTGAGGACATCACATATGGAAGACCTCTTGAGGCCAGTGATCACGTGGTTCTGGGCTTCGAATACATAGTAGAGTTACAAGTGGAGAGGGAAGCAGGAAGGGCAGAATGAATGAAGCCAAACTAGAAGACAGTGGACTACACAGGCATAAAGAATTTCCTGCACAGGGTTCAGTGGGACAGAGAACTGGCAGGGAAGTCGGTAAGCGAGATGATGGAATATGTGATAACAATAGGCAAGGAAGCTGAGGAGAGGTCTGTGCCCAAGGGTAACAGAAATAATGCGAAAGCCAGGATGTGCTAGAGAATGGAAGAAGTATGGAAGGCAAATGACTCAGGAGAATAAGGAGAGCAGTTGTAGAGCCTGAAATAAATATGCAAAGGTAAGAAGGGAGGTCCAGCGACAATACAAAAATGACATAGCAGCGAAAGCCAAATCTGACCCAAAGCTGTTGCACAGCCACATCAGGAGGAATACAACTGTCAAGGACCAGGTAATCAGGCTGAGGAAGGAAGAAGGGGAGCTCACAAGAAACAACAATAAAGTATAGGAGGAGCTCAACATGAGATTCAAAGAAGTGTTCACAGAGGAGACAGAAGGAACTCCAGAAAGAGAGAGGTGGGGTACACCCTCAAGTGCTGGACACAATACATACAACCAAGGAAGAAGTGAAGAGGCTGCTAAGAGAGCTAGATACCTAAAAGGCGATGGGGCCAGATAACATCTCTCTATGGGTCCTGAGAGAGGGAGCAGAGGTGCAATGTATACCACATACAACAATCTTCAAAATATCTCTCTAAACAGGGCGACTACCTGAGGTATGGAGAACATTAAATGAAGTCCCAATTTTTTAAAAAGGAGACCGACATGAAGAATTAAACTACAGACCAATGTCATTGACATATATAGTGTGCAAAGTCATGGAGAAGATTATCAGGAGAGGAGTGGTGGAGCAGCTAGAAAGAAATGAGCTTATCAACGATTGCAAACACGGTTTCAGGGACGGGAAACCCTGTGTCACAAACCTACTGGAGTTCTATGACGGTGACAGCAGTAACACAAGAGGGGTGGATAGACTGCATTTTCTTGGACTGTAAGAAGGCGTTTGACACAGTTCCACACAAGAGATTAGTGCAAAAGCTGGGGTACCAGGCAGGGATAACAAGGAAAGCACTACAATGGATCAGGGAATACCTGTCAGAAAGATAAGAGCGAGTCATGGTACGTAGCGAGGTGTAAGAGTGGGCGCCTGTAACGAGCGGGGTTCCAAAGGGTTCAGTCCTAGGACCGGTGTTGTCTCTGGTATTTGTGAACATGACTGAAGGAACTGACTCATTAGTGCCCCTGTTGGCAGATGATGTGAAGTTGATGAGAAGAATTCAATTGGACGAGGATCAGGCAGAACTACAAAGGAATCTGGATTGGCTGCAGGCTTGGTCCAACAACTGGCTCCTGGAGTTCAACCCCACCAAGTGCAAAGTCATGAAGATTAGGGAAGAGCGGAGAAGACCGCAGACGGAGTACGGTCTAAGGGACCAGAGACTACAAATCTCACTCAAGGAAAAGGATCTTGGGGTGAGTATAATACCGGACACATCTCCGGAGGTGCACATCAACCTAATAACTGCTGCAGTATATGGGCGCCTAGCAAACCTAAGAACAGCATTCCGACATCTCAAGAAGGAATTGTTCAGGCCCCTATACACCGTGTACGTTAGGCCTATATTGGAATATGCAGCACCAGTTTGGAACCCACACCTAGCCAAGCACGTAAGAAAACTAGAGAAACTGCAAAGGTTTGCAACTAGTCCAGGGACTATGTGGAATGTCCTACGAGGAGAGGTTAAAGGAAATCGACCTGACGACACTGGAGGACATGGGAGATAGGGGAAATATGATAACGACGTATAAAATACTGAGAAGAATCGCCAAGGTGGGCAGACAGGATGTTCCAGAGATGGGACTCAGCAACAAGGGGTCACAATTAGTATTAGGAAGTACTTCTTAAGTCATAGAGTTGTCAGGAAGTGGAATAGTCTGGAAAGTGATGTAGTGGAGGTAGGATCCATACATGATAAGAGAGAGAGAGGTATGATAAAGCTCACGGAGCAGGGAGTGACCTAGTAGCGATCAGTGAAGAGGCAGGCCCAGGAGCTATGAATCGGCCACTAAGTGAGTACAACTAGGTGAGTACACATACACACACACACAGATATATATATATATATATATATATATATATATATATATATATATATATATATATATATATATATATAAGTTAGCATATGAGAAGTTTTTACAAAGTAGAAGTGATGCAAGGAGGGAAGAGTATATGGAGAAAAAGAGAGAAGTTAAGAGAGTGGTGAAGCAATGTAAAAAGAGAGCAAATGAGAGAGTGGGTGAGATGTTATCAACAAATTTTGTTGAAAATAAGAAAAAGTTTTGGAATGAGATTAACAAGTTAAGAAAGCCTAGAGAACAAATGGATTTGTCAGTTAAAAATAGGAGAGGAGAGTTATTAAATGGAGAGTTAGAGGTATTGGGAAGATGGAGGGAATATTTTGAGGAATTGTTAAATGTTGATGAAGATAGGGAAGCTGTGATTTCGTGTATAGGGCAAGGAGGAATAACATCTTGTAGGAGTGAGGAAGAGCCAGTTGTGAGTGTGGGGGAAGTTCGTGAGGCAGTAGGTAAAATGAAAGGGGGTAAGGCAGCCGGGATTGATGGGATAAAGATAGAAATGTTAAAAGCAGGTGGGGATATAGTTTTGGAGTGGTTGGTGCAATTATTTAATAAATGTATGGAAGAGGGTAAGGTACCTAGGGATTGGCAGAGAGCATGCATAGTTCCTTTGTATAAAGGCAAAGGGGACAAAAGAGAGTGCAAAAATTATAGGGGGATAAGTCTGTTGAGTGTACCTGGTAAAGTGTATGGTAGAGTTATAATTGAAAGAATTAAGAGTAAGACGGAGAATAGGATAGCAGATGAACAAGGAGGCTTTAGGAAAGGTAGGGGGTGTGTGGACCAGGTGTTTACAGTGAAACATATAAGTGAACAGTATTTAGATAAGGCTAAAGAGGTCTTTGTGGCATTTATGGATTTGGAAAAGGCGTATGACAGGGTGGATAGGGGGGCAATGTGGCAGATGTTGCAAGTGTATGGTGTAGGAGGTAGGTTACTGAAAGCAGTGAAGAGTTTTTACGAGGATAGTGAGGCTCAAGTTAGAGTATGTAGGAAAGAGGGAAATTATTTCCCAGTAAAAGTAGGCCTTAGACAAGGATGTGTGATGTCACCGTGGTTGTTTAATATATTTATAGATGGGGTTGTAAGAGAAGTAAATGCGAGGGTCTTGGCAAGAGGCGTGGAGTTAAAAGATAAAGAATCACACACAAAGTGGGAGTTGTCACAGCTGCTCTTTGCTGATGACACTGTGCTCTTGGGAGATTCTGAAGAGAAGTTGCAGAGATTGGTGGATGAATTTGGTAGGGTGTGCAAAAGAAGAAAATTAAAGGTGAATACAGGAAAGAGTAAGGTTATGAGGATAACAAAAAGATTAGGTGATGAAAGATTGAATATCAGATTGGAGGGAGAGAGTATGGAGGAGGTGAACGTATTCAGATATTTGGGAGTGGACGTGTCAGCGGATGGGTCTATGAAAGATGAGGTGAATCATAGAATTGATGAGGGAAAAAGAGTGAGTGGTGCACTTAGGAGTCTGTGGAGACAAAGAACTTTGTCCTTGGAGGCAAAGAGGGGAATGTATGAGAGTATAGTTTTACCAACGCTCTTATATGGGTGTGAAGCGTGGGTGATGAATGTTGCAGCGAGGAGAAGGCTGGAGGCAGTGGAGATGTCGTGTCTGAGGGCAATGTGTGGTGTGAATATAATGCAGAGAATTCGTAGTTTGGAAGTTAGGAGGAGGTGCGGGATTACCAAAACTGTTGTCCAGAGGGCTGAGGAAGGGTTGTTGAGGTGGTTCGGACATGTAGAGAGAATGGAGCGAAACAGAATGACTTCAAGAGTGTATCAGTCTGTAGTGGAAGGAAGGCGGGGTAGGGGTCGGCCTAGGAAGGGTTGGAGGGAGGGGGTAAAGGAGGTTTTGTGTGCGAGGGGCTTGGACTTCCAGCAGGCATGCGTGAGCGTGTTTGATAGGAGTGAATGGAGACAAATGGTTTTTAATACTTGACGTGCTGTTGGAGTGTGAGCAAAGTAACATTTATGAAGGGATTCAGGGAAACCGGCAGGCCGGACTTGAGTCCTGGAGATGGGAAGTACAGTGCCTGCACTCTGAAGGAGGGGTGTTAATGTTGCAGTTTAAAAACTGTAGTGTAAAGCACCCTTCTGGCAAGACAGTGATGGAGTGAATGATGGTGAAAGTTTTTCTTTTTCGGGCCACCCTGCCTTGGTGGGAATCGGCCAGTGTGATAATAAAATAATAAAATAAATATATATATATATATATATATATATATATATATATATATATATATATATATATATGTATATATATATATATATATTTTTTTTTTTTTTTTTTTTTTCAACAAACCGGCCGTATCCCACCGAGGCAGGGTGGCCCAAAAAGAAAAACGAAAGTTTCTCTTTTCAAATTTAGTAATTTATACGGGAGAAGGGGTTACCAGCCCCTTGCTCCCGGCATTTTCGTCGCCTCTTACAACACGCATGGCTTACGGAGGAAGAATTCTGCTCCTCTTCCCCATGGAGATAAAAAGAAATAAACAAGAACAAGAACTAGAAAGAAAATAGCAGAAAACCTAGAGGGGTGTGTATATAGTATATGCTTGTACATGTATGTGTAGTGTGACCTAAGTGTAAGTAGAAGTAGCAAGATGTACCTGAAATCTTGCATGTTTATGAGACAGAAAAAAGGACACCAGCAATCCTACCATCATGTAAAACAATTACAGGTTTTCGTTTTACACTCACTTGGCAGGACGGTAGTACCTCCCTGGGTGGTTGCTGTCTACCAACCTACTACCTAGAATATATATATATATATATATATATATATATATATATATATATATATATATATATATATATATGTCGTGCCGAATAGGCAGAACTTGCGATCTTGGCTTAAATGGCAACGCTCATCTTGCCATATAGGACAAGCGAAAATTTGTGTATGCAATAATTTCGCCAAAATCATTCTGAACCTAACGAAAAAAATATATTTCACTGTGTTTGTTTAGAATTAAATTATTGTAAACAAATCTAAAATATCTTTAGTTGGGTTAGGCTAAAATAAATTGTTCTTGTCGTAATAAGGTTAGGTAAGTTTTCTAAGATTCTTTAGGAGCAAAATTAAAAATTTTAACATTAACACTAATGAAAAAAATATATCTTTAAACGTATAAGAGAAATTTTTAGAAAGGACTTAATTTTAAATGAGTTCTTGCTAAATGACCAGTTTTACATATTCGGCACGACACACACACACACACACACACACACACACACACACACACACACACACACACACACACACACACACACATATATATATATATATATATATATATATATATATATATATATATATATATATATATATATATATATATATATATATATAATATATGTGTGTATGTGTGTGTGTGTACTCACCTAATTGTGGTTGCAGGGGTCGATTCATAGCTCCTGGCTCCGCCTTTTTGGCAAATATTTTTTATTTTTGACTCACGAAATCATAACAACACGACTGCAAACAAACCAGGGAACGGGGTGGGGTTTGAACACATGCTGAGTGAGTTCTAACCCCACTCACTCCCTGCTACATTCTGGTATCATCTTAAAGAGGCTTCTACCACCTTGGAGACATCCACACCCTAAACTGACGGCTCACTCACCCTCCCTCTGTTGGGTTAAGAAACTGACCGGGTTCACGTCTTCACAATAAAGATAGCCAAGTGCTGCGCGTGTGCTTTATTCAATTATTTGTCAGCTTTTTTGTTTGCTGCTATATGAATTAATGCGACAACTTTTCACCTTTGTACTTAATGGTGACATTGCTTTCAGCGTTGAGAACTGCAATGTCCTTGTTACTGCAACTTTCTCAAGATGCTGCACATTTAAAAATTTTATCTTATTTGTATGCCAAGGAAATCTGATTTGCATTTTATGGGCGACGTGTATTGTGCATGGAAATTTCTATATACAAACTGTCACCGACATGGACGAGGAAGAGTATCATCGTTTAGGCAGTTTTTCCTGTACGTAGGAGAGTGGATGCCAGAGACAACGTAGTGATTGCCTCTCACTACTTCCATGTTGTCTGAACACGGTGTTGTGTGCCTTGGATCGCATAAATGACTCACTACAACGCAGAAAGCATGATCAGTCATCTACTTCACCTGACGCCACTTCCACATCATCAACATCCACATCACCGTGATCCTACTCCTTCCCAAACTTTGGAAAAACAAATATAAAAATGGAGTGAATGGATCGCCATAATTATATACGTTGAGGTCTTGTGATGAAGGATTTAATAAATACAAGGGAACTGGATACAGAGATATACAGCAAAAATTTTAACAGGATGTGCTATCTAAACAGACAGAATGAAACACAAAAATAAATAAATTAAAACCAATCGCACATACAGACAATATTCATATTACTGCAGTAACAGAGATCTCCTTCATTTCGAAATGTTACAGAATGTCTACTAAATGTTAGTTCTAATTAGTCATCTAAACATTGCTTTTCCTCTAAAAATTCCTTCCTTCAGAATAAAGTTATATCCTTTTTGGTTAACGTAGTAGTTAAGTATATACGGTATTCTGCATTTTCACTATTTATGTCTCACTGAGTTTAAACCTAGTGTAGACAGGATCACTGCTGCTGTAATACGCGACTTTGAATCTGCAGTGTCGTCTTCCGTCGTTCAACAGTGAAATGATAGATCACTGCTTGACATAAAATGAAAATTATTAATTGAAATTATAAAAATTCGCTTTTCTTCCAAAAATTCGTTTAAATAAGATTCATATCAATTTAATATGGAATATTCCCTCAGTAATATTTGTTGCCATCACTGAGTAGAGTTCCATTTGCAGATAGAGACAAGCGCAGTAACTGACGGCTATCCAGGCAACGTGTCGCCCATACAGCTGGCTTTCTCAAGACTAATAGCTGGTATCAGGTGGTACCCCAATTTATAGATAGGAAATAATATATATTATAGTCAGATTTAAAATATAAGCATGAAAATAAGAGCTTATTTGTAACAATCTGAATGATCAACATTAGTTTCCTGAAGATTGTTGGTATGTCAGGTAGAGACGTATATGGAAGTACAGTAGTAGTCGTAATTGGCAGTATTCTACGGTATACGTAGCTTAATATCTCAACAAAGTGGACAGTGAACCTGCTGTGACCTCACAAGGAAAGGTAACAAACATTACACAAAAGAAGAAATTGAAATTTATGAAATTCCAGGCAGTGAATGAGAAAATATTTGCTTAGGGAACAAGTGGGGTTGACGTCATCAGTGTGTGTGTCCGTCATAGCAGTCCGAATAACCATCTAATGAAGTGGTCTGAATTCAGTGGTCTGAAGTGAAGATGCATAGGTTGGTGCACGAATTTGGAAGAGTATGTAAATGAAGGAAATTAAAAGTGAAAATAGGAAAGAACAAGGTGACCAATTTCTGATAACTAATTAAAAATAATAATAATGACAATCAAATTACTACAACTACAACTACAACTACAACTACAACTACAACTACAACTACAACTACAACTACAGCTACAACTACAGCTACAACTACAACAACCTCTCAAAGTTCAGATCACAAGTTGACAACTCAAATATCCACAAAATCACTGAGTCTTTCATTTTGATACTTATATATAAAACTGTTAAAGAAATAGAGTGAAGTAAGTGAGTGAAGTGAGAGAGTTAAATAAGAGAGTGAAGTAAGAGTGAAGAGAGTGAAGTAAGAGAGTGAAGTAAGATGATGAAGCAAGAGTGAAGTAAGAGATTGAAGAATGAAGTAAGAGTGAAGTAAGAGTAAAGGGTGACGTAAGAGAGTGAAGTAAGAGTGAAGTAAGAGAGTGAAGTAAGAGTGAAGAGAGTGAAGATAAAAAAAATTAAGTAATGAAGATTGGATATGATACTGGAAGGATGGAGTAATGGAGGAAGTGAATGTAGTCAGATATTTGGTAGTGGACGTGCCAGCAGATGGTCTATGAAAGGCGAGTGAACCCGCAGAATTGATCATGAGAAAAAGGTGAATTGTGCATTGAGGAATCTATGGAGACACACAAAGTTATGCATGGAAGCAAAAATGGGAATGCTTGAGAGTATGGTGGTAGCAATTGCTCCTATATGGATGTGAAGCATCGGTGGTGAATGTTGCAACAAGGAGAAGACTGGAGGCAGCGGACGTGTCGTGTCTTAGGGCAATGTTTAGTGTGAATATTATACAAAGAATCCGAACCTTAGAGATTAGAAGTAGGTGCGATTTTTTTTCTGAAAGTATCATCCAGAGGGCTGAGGAGGACTTGTTGATGTGGTTCCAACATTTAAAGAGGATGGAACAAAAAAAATGACTTGGGGGTTGTATAAATAAGTAGTGGGAGGAAGACGGGAAAGGGGTCGTCCTAGGAAAGGTTAAAGGGAGGGGATAAAGAAAGTTTTGTGTGCGAGGGGCTTAGACAAAAAGCAAGCGTGTATGAGCGTGTTAGGAGTGGGGGCAAGAAGTTTTATGACTTAATGTGCTGTTGGAGTGTGAGGAAGGTAACGTTTATGAAGGAATTTAGGGAAACCGATTAGCCGGACTTGAGTTCTGGAGATGACAAGTACAGGGCCTGCACTCTGAATGAGAGATGGAGATATGCTGCAGTTTTTGAACTGTGGTATGGGTGCACTTCTGGCAAGACAGTGATGGTGTGACTGATGATGAAGGTGTTTCTTCTTTATCGGCCGATGTGTTAAATAAATAAATAAATAAATAAGTGTTCAATAATAACCCACATGAAGACAGAAAGTCTGACTTGCATAGTCAGAACCGAGGGCCCCAAGGTGGTGATAGCAGTGAATGTACAACCCTCCACTAAACAACAAGAGGCCAAGAGTATGATGGACGCGACGGAACAATGGCGGATATACTAGACGAGGTGGCCAGAAGGGCTCACGTGAGCATGTAGGACTTTATCCACAAGGAGACTGACTGGAAAAACATGGAGCCACTTGGAGGACCAGTAATGTGGAGGGCTGAGATGCTAGAGATGGTAATGGAGAACTTCATACACCGATATGTTAGGGATACATCCAGAAAGAAAGGAGAGGATGAACCAGCAACGGTGGACCTTGAATTCACCACGAGTGGTTTCGATATTGGGGATGTTACAGTAAAAGCCCCCTCGGTCCTGAGTTTCGAATACCTTACTGAAGCAACAGTGGAGAGTGAAGCAGCACGGGAAGGATGTGAGAAGCCAAACTTCAAAAGAGAAGACTGCACGCATAAGCATGAGGAAATTCTTGTATGAGGTACTGTGGGGAGAGAACTAGAGGGAAAGCCCGTGAATGTGATGCAGTACGAGGCCGGAAACTGCAGGGAGGCAGAGACATTCGTACCCAGGAGTAATAAAAACAATGGGAAGAGTTGAATGAGACCATGATTTACTCAGAAGAGTAAAGAGCCCAAAGCCAAATATGCTAGATCATGGAAAACGAAAGAAGGCAAGGAACTTAGGAAAACAAGGAGTTGAGATGAACAACTACAAACCAGTAAGTAAGAAAAAGAAAAGAGGCTCATCAACAATCTGAAAATGAAATAACACTGAAAGTCGAATCCGATCCAAAATTCTTAAATAGCTACATCAGGAGAAAGGCAACAGTCAGGGACCAGGAAATCAGGCTGATGGAGGGAGACAGGGAGTTCACAAGGAATGACCAGGAACCAGGGAATCTGTGAAGAGCTCTGGAAGGGATTTAGGAAGATATTAAACCATACCCCCGGCCGGGATTGAACCCGCGGTCATAGAGTCTCAAAACTCCAGCCCGTCGCGCTAGCCACTAGACCAGCTAGCCACAATAAGATTCATCCAACTAGGTATATTTCTACACCATAGGAAAGTTAGCACAGGCACCTCTGTGACCACAAATGCAAGTTTTTTACAGACGAATCTCCAGCTAGCGTGGCCGTGACGAACTCTAGCTCAAGTCCCTTCACTGCCGTCAACATGACTTAAGAAATCGTAATGACACGATTGCAAATAAACCATACCCCCGGCCGGGATTGAACCCGCGGTCATAGAGTCTCAAAACTCCAGCCCGTCGCGCTAGCCACTAGACCAGCTAGCCACAATAAGATTCATCCAACTAGGTATATTTCTACACCATAGGAAAGTTAGCACAGGCACCTCTGTGACCACAAATGCAAGTTTTTACAGACGAATCTCCAGCTAGCGTGGCCGTGACGAACTCTAGCTCAAGTCCCTTCACTGCCGTCAACATGACTTAAGAAATCGTAATGACACGATTGCAAATAAACCATACCCCCGGCCGGGATTGAACCCGCGGTCATAGAGTCTCAAAACTCCAGCCCGTCGCGCTAGCCACTAGACCAGCTAGCCACAATAAGATTCATCCAACTAGGTATATTTCTACACCATAGGAAAGTTAGCACAGGCACCTCTGTGACCACAAATGCAAGTTTTTACAGACGAATCTCCAGTTCGTCACGGCCACGCTAGCTGGAGATTCGTCTGTAAAAACTTGCATTTGTGGTCACAGAGGTGCCTGTGCTAACTTTCCTATGGTGTAGAAATATACCTAGTTGGATGAATCTTATTGTGGCTAGCTGGTCTAGTGGCTAGCGCGACGGGCTGGAGTTTTGAGACTCTATGACCGCGGGTTCAATCCCGGCCGGGGGTATGGTTTATTTGCAATCGTGTCATTACGATTTCTTAAGTCATGTTGACGGCAGTGAAGGGACTTGAGCTAGAGTTCGTCACGGCCACGCTAGCTGGAGATTCGTCTGTAAAAACTTGCATTTGTGGTCACAGAGGTGCCTGTGCTAACTTTCCTATGGTGTAGAAATATACCTAGTTGGATGAATCTTATTGTGGCTAGCTGGTCTAGTGGCTAGCGCGACGGGCTGGAGTTTTGAGACTCTATGACCGCGGGTTCAATCCCGGCCGGGGGTATGGTTTATTTGCAATCGTGTCATTACGATTTCTTAAGTTAGGAAGATATTCTAAAAGAAGACAGTAAAGCTACCAGCAAACAGAAGAGGTAAAGTGCACGATCAAGAATTGGACATGATATACACAACTGGGGAGGAGGTGAAGAAACTGCTAAATGAGCTAGACACCTCGAAGGTGGTATGACCAGACTATATCTCTCCTTGGTTCTCGAGAGAGGGAGCAGAGGCACTGTGTGTACCACTAGTAACAATCTTCAACCAGTCTATCAATAGACGGCAAGCGCCCGAGGTGTGAAAAATACCAAATGTAGTCGCAATTTTTAAGAAAGGAAACAGACAAGCAGCGCTAAACTACAGACCAGTGCCATCGACATGTACAGTATGTAAAGTTATGGAGAAGATCATCAGGAGAAAAGTGGTGGAGCACCAGCACGGCTTCAGGGTTGGGAATTCCCGTCTCACAAAGCTACTGGAGTTCTATGATAAGGTAACAAAAGTGAAACAAGAGAGAGAGAGAGAGGGGTGGGTAAATTGCATTTTCTTAGACAGTAAGAAGGCTTTCAACACAGTGCACTAGAGACTGTTACAACAGCTAGAGGAGCAGTTAGGAATAACAGGAAAAGCACTACTATTATGGACCTAGGCACATCTGAGAGGAAGGAAACAACGAGTTATGATCTGTGAAGAGATATCGGAATGGGTGCATATGATGAGGGGTTCCACAAGGATCATTCTTAAGGTCGGTGCTGTTTCTTGTATACGTGAATGAAATGACGGATAGGACAGAGTTAGAGTATCCCTGCTCGCAGACCACGTAAGAGCAAGCGAACGCGAATCAAGAAAATCTACGAATAGATATGGACAGCCTGCAAGCCTGGTATCACCCGAGGAGCACATCAACCAAATAACTGCTGCACTAAATGCGCTTCTGGTAAATCTAAGAATATCTCTTAGACATCTAAATAAGGTGTCTTACATCACCAGCATAGCACCCACACCTGGTCAAGCATAACAAGAAATTGGAGAAATTGCAGAGGTTTGCAACAAGACTAGTTCCGGAGGAATGGGATATTTCCGATGAGGAAAGGTTAAGGGAACTCAACGTGTTGACATTGGAGGACAAGAGGACTAGGGAAGACATGACAGAAACTTAAAAAATACCGAGAAGAATTGACAATGAGAATACGGAACGGAAAGTTTGAGATGGGAAACAGGAACTAGAGGGCACACATGGAAACTGAAAACTCAGATGAGTCATAGGGATCTTAGGAAGCATTTCTTCAGAATCAGGGCTGTCAGGAAGTGAAATAATCTGGAGAATGAAGAGGCAGAGAATTCTTCCTTAGCTCTAAGAAAATGTATGACAAGGCTCTTGAAGCCAGAAGAGAGTGCAAATGTCATGGAGCAGGATAGGTAAAAAATGTTGGTAATAGGTAAATAAGATCTTTTGTAGAGAATCTTCTCTGCTGGCACTTTCTGGAACATTCTCTGACGTATATTAGTATAGGTTGACAACTAGTTAATCTAATTCTTATAATAACGCAATGTTACATAAAGCTTGTGTTTACGGGTATATTAACCATGAAAGTAAAATGGTTCCATATGGTAATAGATCAGTTGGTATCGATTAGATATAGTTTTGGGCTGACTAATGCGTTTCTTTAATATTCTGTAACTTGCCTTCTGTTAGCCTTTGAGGTGACCACCTCCCCTTACCCAGGAAGTGTGTGAGGGGACTGTGAGGTGACCACCTCCCCTTACCCAGGAAGTGTGTGAGGGGACTGTGAGGTGACCACCTCCCCTTACCCAGGAAGTGTGTGAGGGGACTGTGAGGTGACCACCTCCCCTTACCCAGGAAGTGTGTGAGAGGACTGTGAGGTGACCACCTCCCCTTACCCAGGAAGTGTGTGAGGGGATTGTGAGGTGACCACCTCCCCTTACCCAGGAAGTGTGTGAGGGGATTGTGAGGTGACCACCTCCCCTTACCCAGGAAGTGTGTGAGGGGATTGTGAGGTGACCACCTCCCCTTACCCAGGAAGTGTGTGAGGGGACTGTGAGGTGACCACCTCCCCTTACCCAGGAAGTGTGTGAGGGGACTGTGAGGTGACCACCTCCCCTTACCCAGGAAGTGTGTGAGGGGACTGTGAGGTGACCACCTCCCCTTACCCAGGAAGTGTGTGAGGGGACTGTGAGGTGACCACCTCCCCTTACCCAGGAAGTGTGTGAGGGGACTGTGAGGTGACCACCTCCCCTTACCCAAAAAGTGTGTGAGGGGACTGTGAGGTGACCACCTCCCCTTACCCAGGAAGTGTGTGAGGGGACTGTGAGGTGACCACCTCCCCTTACCCAGGAAGTGTGTGAGGGGACTGAGAGGTGACCACCTCCCCTTACCCAGGAAGTGTGTGAGGGGACTGTGAGGTGACCACCTCCCCTTACCCAGGAAGTGTGTGAGGGGACTGTGAGGTGACCACCTCCCCTTACCCAGGAAGTGTGTGAGGGGACTGTGAGGTGACCACCTCCCCTTACCCAGGAAGTGTGTGAGGGGACTGTGAGGTGACCACCTCCCCTTACCCAGGAAGTGTGTGAGGGGACTGTGAGGTGACCACTTCCCCTTACCCAGGAAGTGTGTGAGGGGACTGTGAGGTGACCACCTCCCCTTACCCAGGAAGTGTGTGAGGGGACTGTGAGGTGACCACCTCTCCTTACCCAGGAAGTGTGTGAGGGGATTGTGAGGTGACCACCTCCCCTTACCCAGGAAGTGTGTGAGGGGACTGTGAGGTGACCACCTCCCCTTACCCAGGAAGTGTGTGAGGGGACTGTGAGGTGACTACCTCCCCTTACCCAGGAAGTGTGTGAGGGGACTGTGAGGTGACCACCTCCCCTTACCCAGGAAGTGTGTGAGGGGACTGTGAGGTGACCACCTCCCCTTACCCAGGAAGTGTGTGAGGAGACTGTGAGGTGACCACCTCCCCTTACCCAGGAAGTGTGCGAGGGGACTGTGAGGTGACCACCTCCCCTTAACCAGGAAGTGTGTGAGGGGACTGTGAGGTGACCACCTCCCCTTACCCAGGAAGTGTGTGAGGGGACTGTGAGGTGACCACCTCCCCTTACCCAGGAAGTGTGTGAGGGGACTGTGAGGTGACCACCTCCCCTTACCCAGGAAGTGTGTGAGGGGACTGTGGTGACCACCTCCCCTTACCCAGGAAGTGTGAGTGGACTGTGAGGTGACCACCTCCCCTTACCCAGGAAGTGTGTGAGAAGACTGAGAGGTGACCACCTCCTCTTACCCAGGAAGTGTGTGAGGAGACTGAGAGGTGACCACCTCCTCTTACCCAGGAAGTGTGTGAGGAGACTGTGAGGTGACCACCTCCCCTTACCCAGGAAGTGTGTGAGGAGACTGTGAGGTGACCACCTCCCCTTAAACAGGAAGTGTGTGAGGACACTGGGCGGGTAGGTGTTTGAGTCGGTGAAGGTTCTCACTCTCTCTCGTGGGCCACCATTGATGTCGTCTGCCTTGCCTCAGAGAATTTTCCCTAATATCTGTTGCTGTCTTGCAACATTACATAGCTCCTGACGATCCAAAAAAGTGCGAAAGATTTAGAGCTAGACCTAAGGATTTCCATCTCCATGTGACTTGTTCTGCATTGTTAAGATCGCCTATTTGCATTCATATATATATATATATATATATATATATATATATATATATATATATATATATATATATATATATATGCAATAAGATCACAGTAAACAGGTGATTTCAGAATATGCAAAACAACCACTCTGAAAGAATAGAGAAATTCCAAGCGCTTTCGTGACTACTCACATTATCAAGGAACTATGAAAGTAAAGCAACCAAGGAAGCTATATAAGGGGTCTGAATACCACAAATGAGGTAGTTGAAGTTCTATCAATAAAGATCGAGAACCAAAACCTAGTCATTGTGGTTGTATACAAGCCACCAGATGCAACCTCACAACAGTTCAAGGAACAGCTACTGAAAATCGATTACTGTTTGGAAAACCTTCCAGCTCCATCCCCAAACATCTTACTGCTTGGTGATTTCAACCAAAGGCATACAAAATGGAAGAATGTAGCAAATAATGTTATAGCTGAAACAATCCCCGGAGGTAGCGCAGATGAAAGGTCACACACACATGAGCTACTAAGTCTCTGCGAAAAACACACCTTAAGCCAGCAGATAGTGGAGCCAACAAAACTAGAAAACACACTTGATCTTATCTTCACAAATAATGAGGACTTGATAAGAGACATAAGAATATCAAAAACAACTAATTCCAATCACAATCTAATCGAAGTCCAGACGTACATGCATAGGGGTCCTGAACAGCAGAATGCATGTACCTGTGAAGGTGTCTTCACAAAATACAATTTCAACAACAAGAGCATCAACTGGGACCAGGTAAACCATGTCCTAAACGAAACATGTTGGGAAGATGTCTTAAATGACATGGATCCAAACCAGTGCCTTGAAAGGATCAACTTCCTGGTAGCCGAAGCATGTTCTAGGCATATTCCCCTAAGAAAGAAGAAGAGCAGGAGTAAACTGGAGAGAAAAAGACGCTCCCTCTACAGAAGACGACGAAGAGTCACTGAGCTCCTCAGGAGTGCTAGAATATCTGATACACGAAAGGAGGCGCTGACCAGGGAAGTGGAAACTATCGAACTTAAGCTAAATGACTCTTACAGGAACCAGGAGAGGCAGGAGGAGCTTAAAGCTATTAGTGAAATTGAAAGAAATTCAAAATATTTCTTTTCATATGCCAAAAACAAGGCAAATACATCTAGTATCGGGCCCTTACTCAGACAGGATGGGACTTACACAGATGACAACAAGGAAATGGGTGAAATATTGAAATCCCAGTACGACTCTGTGTTTAGTGAACCACTAATCGGTCTGAGGATCGACGGCCCAAATGATTTCTTCATGAATGAGCCTCAAAACTCCATAAATGTATGCCAGATTTCCGACATTACCCTAACTCCGATAGATTTCGAAAAAGCCATTGACAACATGCCTATGCACTCAGCCCCGGGCCCAGACTCGTGGAACTCTGTTTTCATTAAGAACTGCAAGAAACCCCTCTCGTGTGCCCTAAGTACACTATGGAGGAGGAGCTTGGACATGGGTGAAATTCCACAGTCACTTAAAACAACGGATATAGCCCCACTCCATAAAGGTGGCAGCAAAGCATTAGCTAAGAACTATAGACCAATAGCTCTGACGTCCCACATCATAAAAATCTTTGAAAGTGCTAAGAAGCAGGATTGCAAATCACCTGGATTCCCAAAATCTGCACAATCCAGGGCAACATGGGTTCAGGGCAGGTCGCTCCTGCCTCTCACAACTACTGGATCACTATGACATGGCCTTGGATGCACTGGAAGAAAATCAGAATGCAGATGTAATATACACAGACTTTGCAAAAGCATTTGACAAATGCGATCATGGCGTAATAGCCCATAAAATACGTGCTAAAGGAATAACTGGGAAAGTGGGGAGATGGATCTTTAACTTCCTAACAAATCGAACACAAAGAGTAGTGGTCAACAGAGTTAAATCGGAGGCTGCCATAGTGAAGAGCTCTGTTCCACAAGGCACAGTACTCGCCCCCATCTTATTCCTTATCCTCATATCAGACATAAACAGAGATATACACCACAGCACCGTATCATCCTTTGCGGATGATACTAGGATCTGCATGAGGCTGTCATCTGCTGAGGACGCGGTTAACCTCCAAGAAGATATAAACAAAGTTTTCCAGTGGGCAACGGTAAACAATATGATGTTCAATGAGGACAAATTCCAACTACTCCGTTATGGAAAACTGGAGGAGATAATAACTAGAACAGAGTATACTACTGACTCCGGCCATACAATAGAGTGGAAAAATAATGTAAGGGACCTGGGAGTAGTAATGTCTGAGGATCTCACTTTCAAGGATCACAACAGTGCCACGATCGCACGTGCAAAGAAAATGATAGGGTGGATAATGAGAACTTTCAAAACGAGAGATGCCAAGCCCATGATGATCCTTTTCAAATCACTTGTTCTCTCTAGGCTGGAATACTGCTGTACATTAACATCTCCATTCAAAGCAGGTGAAATCGCAGATCTAGAGAGTGTACAGAGATCCTTTACTGCATGTATAAGTTCTGTCAAGCACCTTAACTACTGGGAACGCTTGGAAGCACTTGACTTGTACTCGTTGGAATGCAGGAGGGAGAGATATATCATAATCTACACTTGGAAAATCTTGGAAGGAATGGTCCCAAATCTGCACACAGAAATCACTCCCTACAAAAGTAAAAGACTGGGCAGGCGATGCAAAATGCCCCCAATAAAAAGTAGGGGCGCCATTGGTACACTAAGGGAAAACACCATAAGTGTCCAGGGCCCAAAACTGTTCAACAGCCTCCCATCAAGCATTAGGGGAATTGCCAATAAACCCCTGGCTGCCTTCAAGAGAGAGCTGGACAGATACCTAAAGTCAGTGCCGGATCAGCCGGGCTGTGGCTCGTACGTTGGACTGCGTGCGGCCAGCAGTAACAGCCTAGTTGATCAGGCCCTGATCCATCGGGAGGCCTGGTCATGGACCGGGCCGCGGGGGCGTTGATCCCCGGAATAACCTCCAGGTAACACCTCACTATCAGATCCCACAATGGTTAAACACCTGACGCGCGCCGACCCAACTGGATAGGTCCTTTGCACAACTCACCCACAAACTATTCTACCCAAGAAAATTTTAAAATTATTATTTGTCCAGTGTATTATTAAATTCTTCCCAAATTCTATTAATTATAAATGGATCTAATTTATATAAACCAAAGGAAATATTCATATTATTGTCAAAACTGCTTTTTATGAAACAAGATTCAATTATATTCCTGTCGACCATGGACTTGCTTGATACTACTTTCTCATCTTTTTGAAAATCAATTGGATGGTTAAAATCTCTTACATGAATAAATAGAGCATTGGAATCTTGTCCAGTTCTAATGCTATATTTATGTTGTTTTAATCTTAGTTCGAGATTTTTACCAGTTTGACCATAATAAACTTCATCGCAAATTTTACAAGAAATCTTATAGACACATCCATCAGCATTTTGGGGGGAATTCTTTATCAAAAGTTTTTTTACTGTATCAAGATTTTTGAATACAACTTTAATATTAAAAGTCTTAAGAAGAGAAGGCATATCAACCAAGTTTTCATGGTAAGGGAGAACCAACATATTTTTAGTTGAATAAGGCTGGTTGTCCCTTTTTGGATTGTAAAAAGTATTTCTAGCAACTTCAAAAGATTTATCAATTACATTTCTTGGGTATTTTAAATCATTACCTATTTCATAAATTTTGGATATTTCCTCATCTATGAACTCAGGACTACAAATTCGTAAAGCTCTCAAAAACATTAATGAGAAAACAGACAGTTTGACTCTATCTTGATGCGAGGAATAATAGTGGACATAGGAACAGTTATTTGTAGGTTTTCTGTAAATTTTAAATTTGAATTAATTATTACCCTTAATAATTAAAACATCTAGAAAAGGCAATGAGTTTTCTTCAACCTCAACAGTAAAGTTTATAGAATGGGCTAAGCTATTTAATTTTCCAAGGAAATGGTGTATATCTACATTTTTGAGCATAAGACACAAAATATCATAAACATATCTGAACCATTTAGCTCTATTAGGGAGGATTGTGTTAAGCAACCTTGTTTCAAAAAATTTCATGTATAGGTTACTAAGAACAGGTGAAAGAGGATTTCCCATTGCCATACCAAACTTCTGAGTGTAAAACTTATCATTAAATACAAATTTTGCATCAACAATGCAAAGTTTAATAAGTTTAATGATAGTAGGAACTGGCAATGGTAAATCATATTTAACGAGTTCTTCAGATAAGAAACTTAATAAATCATCAACAGGAACTTTCGTAAACAAGGAAGTAACATCAAAACTAACCATGTTAAAATCATTTAAGTCAGTCAAGGAGCTTAATTTATCAACCAAGTCTATGTTGTTTTTAACATTAAAGTTAGAAATTTTGCCAACAATAGGGCTCAAATATCAGTTTCATATAAATTATCCAAATGGCTTGTTGATATTTTGAGCCCTATTGTTAGCAAAATTTCTAACTTTAATGTTAAAAACAACATAGACTTGGTTGATAAATTAAGCTCCTTGACTGACTTAAATGATTTTAACATGGTTAGTTTTGATGTTACTTCCTTGTTTACGAAAGTTCCTGTTGATGATTTATTAAGTTTCTTATCTGAAGAACTCGTTAACTATGATTTACCATTGCCAGTTCCTACTTATTAAACTTTGCATTGATGCAAAATTTGTATTTAATGATAAGTTTTACACTCAGAAGTTTGGTATGGCAATGGGAAATCCTCTTTCACCTGTTCTTAGTAACCTATACATGGAATTTTTTGAAACAAGGTTGCTTAACACAATCCTCCCTAATAGAGCTAAATGGTTCAGATATGTTGATGATATTTTGTGTCTTATGCTCAAAAATGTAGATATACACCATTTCCTTGGAAAATTAAATAGCTTAGCCCATTCTATAAACTTTACTGTTGAGTTTGAAGAAAATAACTCATTGCCTTTTCTAGATGTTTTAATTATTAAGGGTAATGAATTTAAATTTAAAATTTACAGAAAACCTACAAATAACTGTTCCTATGTCCACTATTATTCCTCGCATCAAGATAGAGTCAAACTGTCTGTTTTCTCATTAATGTTTTTGAGAGCTTTACGAATTTGTAGTCCTGAGTTCATAGATGAGGAAATATCCAAAATTTATGAAATAGGTAATGGTTTAAAATACCCATGAAATGTAATTGATAAATCTTTTAAAGTTGCTAGAAATACTTTTTACAATCCAAAAAGGGACAACCAGCCTTATTCAACTAAAAATATGTTGGTTCTCCCTTACCATGAAAACTTGGTTGATATGCCTTCTCTTCTTAAGACTTTTAATATTAAAGTTGTATTCAAAAATCTTGATACAGTAAAAAAACTTTTGATAAAGAATTCCCCCCAAAATGCTGATGGATGTGTCTATAAGATTCCTTGTAAAATTTGCGATAAAGTTTATTACAGTCAAACTGGTAAAAATCTCGAACTAAGATTAAAACAACATAAATATAGCATTAGAACTGGACAAGATTCCAATGCTCTATTTATTCATGTAAGAGATTTTAACCATCCAATTGATTTTCAAAAAGTTGAGAAAGTAGTATCAAGCAAGTCCATGGTCGACAGGAATATAATTGAATCTTGTTTCATAAAAAGCAGTTTTGACAATAATATGAATATTTCCTTTGGTTTATATAAATTAGATCCATTTATAATTAATAGATTTTGGGAAGAATTTAATAATACACTGGACAAATAATAATTTTTAAATTTTCTTGGGTAGAATAGTTTGTGGGTGAGTTGTGCAAAGGACCTATCCAGTTGGGTCGGCGCGCATCAGGTGTTTAACCGTTGTGGGATCTGATAGTGAGGTGTTGGCCAGACCCCTTATATAGCTTCCTTGGATGCTTTACTTTCATAGTTCCTTGATAATGTGAGTAGTCACGAAAGCGCTTGGAATTTCTCTATTCTTTCAGAGTGGTTGTTTTGCATGTATATATATGAATATATATGAATATATATATACATATATATATACATATATATATATATATATGAATATATATATATATATATATAAGGATGAGGATGAGGGTCCCTAGGACAGTTCTAGAGGTGGTACCTCCCTATATATGATGAAAGTATTTTCTTTTTGGGGATTTTCTTTCTTTTTGGGTCACCCTGCCTCGGTGGGAGACTGCCGACTTGTTAATATGTATGTATATATATATATAATATATATATATATATATATATATATATATATATATATATATATATATATATATATGCTAGGCGCTGGCATGGCAAGACGTGTGGCAGGCTAGCTACGGGATTTTCAATTATAACTCCTTATCAAGGAGAAGGCTGGCTAGGTTAAGACTGAACAGGGCTCATTGTGAATACTCTGGGAAGTATTCCAGTGAAGCGAGAAGACATTTCAGTGCACCGTTTCAAGGTAAATTGTGGAAGTGTTGTGCAGTTTGTGAATGTTGGTGAGTTGTGATAGTGAGGAAGACGGCCAATGGAGGGGTGGGGGAGTATAAGGCCTACACTGTGTATGAGTACCGGCCAAGATTATCGTACATACAAACCTCGAAAAGCTCTTATAAAAACATCTATATCCAGCACCATGCACCATGCTTCCAGTTGACTTGGAAATGATTGTGTCGATGCATGGACTATTTAGAGGCATATGTTAAAAAAAAACAATGTGAAAATAATGTTAACGAGGGAGTGACCAGTCAGTCCATCCACCCCCACGTCACGGGGGTGGGTGGAAGAGGTGGGATGTGTAACTAGATGGTGAGTGAACACATTTGTTCAGCAGTGCCCATACCCACATTGTTCATAGTGTACATGGGAAACAAATAAAGTTATGTGTATTGTAAGACAGTGTGAACAATATATAGTGTGCAAGTCCATGTGTATTGTACTCCCCGGGATAACCCCACTCAACAACCTGCGCCTCCCCCACCTAATTCCCAGGGGAAGTTTTCCCCTTCCCCTCCCAGCCCCTCAAACTCCACCAGGCCACCACGGTCAAGTTCACTACCTTCCACGCACCATACCCACCCAGCATGTCATATTCCACTCCTATTGTCTAGTCTAGCAGATGGATGCGAACCAGGAGGAAGCAAGCAGCCAGGGAAATGGCACGGCTGGCAATACTAGGAGAGGCAAGTGTTGGTCATGCTTACAGATTCGTTGTCTCAACTCTAATGGTTTCCTCCGCAAACACGGTAGTCGCCCTGGTTCAGGATGTCATCCTGTGGAAAGTGATGATCCAGAGCCACCTCAGGCACCTGAACCCACTCCAACAGATTTCATCTCATCAGACAATCTCTTGGAAGCAATTAAAGCAACAGGTACGAGGACACTCACACATATTCCCAAAGCAGCCCGTCCACACGCAGCTGGGAAACTTACAGACCTCCTGAAAAAAGTAAACGATGGTTCCACTATCTTAAATGCTCCACCAACCATCAAGGCATGGCACAACTTGCTACTTTTTGGCAATGTCTGCTTAGCTGTGCCGGAAAGAAGGGGAAAGAGGCTAGCCTCAATGATAATTAAATCCTTAAGAGATTTTCCTAGAGTTGATAACCTCATTCGCCTGCCCCGTCAACACAAAAAAGGGAGAGGCCGAACCCCCACTCACTCTACTGACAGTGAAAAAGTCAGTCCAAGTGAGCAAGAAAATTTAAGAGGGCAACACAGTGGGGGCAATCAGAATTACCAGTGAAGATACAGTTGCTCCCAGGGATGCTGACACGGCTGAAGCACTTAGAGGAAAGCACCCTGCCAGGGAAACCAGTGGCACCAACAGTTCCAACACCTCTGTCCCCACTATGGAACCATTGATTGTGGAAGACTCAGACATTTACAAAGCAATAATGTCATTCCCATCTGGCTCTGCTGGGGGTTACACTGGAATAAGGCCACAGCATTTAAAGGAAATGGTTAATCCAGTTATTGGGGAAATTGCCGAGACACTGCTTTCAGAGATCACAAGGTTCGTCAACAATTCCTTGGCTGGTCTGATTCCTGATGAAATTAGACCTTTCTTTTTTGGTGCAACACTTTGTGCACTTAAAAAGAAGGATGGAAGAATTCGGCCAATTGCAGTAGGCAACACGTTACGCCGCCTCGTATCCAAAGCTGCTGTCCGAAGTATTCGTGCACAGGCAGCCATGCTGCTTCAACCAAACCAGCTTGGCTTTGGGGTCTCTCAAGGAAGTGAAGCAGCGGTTCATGCAACAAGGGCATATATCAACAACCTGCCTGAGGACAATGCAGTGGTAAAATTAGATTTCAAGAATGCGTTCAGTCTCCTGAAAAGAGACGTGGTATTAGCAGCAGTACAAGAACATTTCCCTGGTCTCTTCTCTTTTGTTTCAGCTGGGTATAGCAAGGAATCACTGCTTCTCTTTGGAGAGCATGAAATCACATCATCGGAGGGTGTCCAACAAGAAGATCCTCTTGCACCATTTCTCTTCTGTATAGCAGTTAGGGAAATCACAGTCAGACTGACCAGCGAGCTAAACATCTGGTTCCTAGATGATGGCACACTAGCAGGTACAAAGGAGTCCCTCCTACATGACCTTACACAGGTAATGACATGGGGACAGGAAATGGGTCTCATCCTGAATCCATCCAAATGTGAAATCATCTCAGTCAGTCAACAAGTGATAAATGCAGTGAGATCAAAACTACCAGGAGCAGCAGTCATTGCCCCCACAAATAGTGTCTTGCTAGGAGCACCTCTGGGAAGCAATGCCATTGACACAATTCTCAGGAAGAAATTGGAAGAGTTAAGGAGAATGGAACAACGAATAGGCAATCTGGACACCCACGATGCCTTGTACCTTCTCACAAAGTGCTTGAGTCTGCCCAGGTTGACATATTTCCTAAGATGTGCACCTTCATATAACCCTATACTGCACGAATATGACAGTATTCTGAGGCAGATTTTTATGAAAGTACTTAACCTTACTCTAGAAGACGGGCAGTGGAACCAAGCTACACTTCCAGTCAGACTAGGAGGCATTGGTGTCCGCAAGTCATCACAGATTGCGTTACCTGCTTTTCTGTCCATGTGTATTGCATCCAGAGAGCTTGTAGCAGCGATTCTCCCTGAACATCTTAGGGACAAGATTGGAGTCCAGGACCAAAAATTCATTGACGGAGCAATGATCTGGGATAGTCTAACGGGCACTTAAACCAGACCTGCTTCCCCCAACAACTACAAACAATCGCACTGGGATGGTCCAATAGTGGAAAATATAGCCTCAACGATGCTTCAGAATGTGTCAAGGAAGGATAGAGGCTGCCTCCTGGCAGTGAGAGCCCCTCATGCTGGGGACTTTCTGTTGGCTGTTCCCAACTCCAGCCTTGGCACACGCCTCGACCCACAGACCATCCACATCAGTGTTGCTCTTCGACTTGCCGCCCCTATTCTCGCCGAACACAGGTGTATTTGTGGCAGTGAAGCAGCACACCGATTCGGGTACCATGGTCTTGTGTGCTGTAAATCCGAGGGAAAGATTGCAAGACATGAGGAGGTTAATAACATTATCAAGAAGAGCCTCACAACAGCTGGATGCCCAGCAGTAAGGGAGCCACCCCAACTATGCAGATCTGATGGCAACCAGAAGCGTCCAGATGGTATCACCCTGCAAGCCTGGACAGATGGGAAGCAGGTGGTGTGGGACTATACATGTGCATCTACCTTGGCTGATACCTATCTCCAATACACCAAGGAGGAAGGAGGGGCAGCTGTCAGCTTCAGGGAGTCCCAAAAGTCTAGAAAATATGGCGAACTTGCCCATCATTATATGTTTGTTCCCATAGGCTCAGAGACCCTTGGCTCATGGGGAAGAGTGCATCCAAATTCCTTAAGGAGCTGGGGAAAAGACTCATCAGGGTAACTAGGGATCCCAGGGCAGCTAGTTTTCTGTTCCAGCGGCTCAGTGCGGCTGTTCAAAGGGGTAATGCCTGCTGTATTTTGGGCACACGCCCCAGCTCTGAGGAGCTGGATGAGATTTTCGCCTTATAATCGGTGATACACACGTAACAACATGTACCTTATATACCACCTTTATATCAACAATGTATCTCTTAAATCTTCTGTACCATATTATGTAATAATATATATATATATATATATATATATATATATATATATATATATATATATATATATATATATATATATATAAATTATTTATTTTACCTATGAACAAGTGGTATTTAATCAATAACAAACTATAGCTAGCCGGGGGATCGAACCCGTGTTGTTTTATCTCGCTTCGTGGTAAGAGAGTGAATATTCATGACGCGCTAGCTACAGTTTGTTATTGATTAAATAGTACTTTTTCGTGGTTACAATAATATATATCTACTGCTTGTGGAGGCTGGTACACCAAACGGGGAGTAGAATGAGGCAACCACACCAGCGTATGTCCTCGCAGCATGAAGCAAGCCTAGTTCACTAGGCTCATGTTGTTTGCAGGATTGTATGGTCCAGAGGGTTAGGGCGTTGTGAATTTTCACTCTCTTCCCACGACATATATATACATTTTTTATTTTTATTATTATTATTAACACATCGACCGTTGCCCACCAAGGCAGGGTGACCCGAAAAAGAAAAATTTTCATCATTCACTCCATCACTGTCTTGCCAGAGGTGCACTTACACTACAGTTATAAACCTGCAACATTAACACCCCTCCTTCAGGGTGCAGGCACTGTACTTCCCATCTCCAGGACTCAAGAACAGCCTGCCAGTTTCCCTGATTCTCTTCATAAATGTTACCCTGTTCACACTCCAACAGCACATCAAGTCCTAAAAACCATTTGTCTTCATTCACTCCTATCAAATACGCTCACGCATGCTTACTGGAAGTCCAAGCCCCTCGCACGGAAAACCTTTACCCGCTCCCTCCAACTTTTCCTAGGCCGATACCTATCCCGCCTTCCTTCCATTACAGATTTATACACTCTCAGAGTCATTCTATTTCCTTCTATCCTCTTTACATGCCCGAACCACCTCAACAACTCTACATCAGCCCTCTAAACAGTTTTGGCAATCCTACACCTCTTTCTAATTTCCAAATCAACGAATTCTCTGCATTATATTCACAACACACATTGCCCTCAGGGTCGGAGACCCTTGGAGTATGGGGCAAGTGTGCTCTAAAATTCCTCAAAGAGCTGGGTGAAAAACTCATCATAGAAACTAAGGACCACAGGGCAGCCAGCTTCCTCAGTGTTGCGATCCAGAGGGAAAATGCCTGAGGCATTCTGGGCACGCGGCCCACCGCTGGGGAGCTGGACGAAGTATTCGAGATGTAGCTCTGAACTATTATCTATGCTGTTCTACTCCTTATTATATTTTTGTCAATGTATTTTGTCTTTAAATAAATTATCCACAGAATATAAAATATAGGAGGTGGTAGGAGACGACAATATTCAGACAGCTTCATAAGACACTTGTGCAACGTCTGGGTATCTTTATTCTAGAAACATTTCGCCAGCCAGTGCCTTCTTCAGTCCAGTACAGAGAAGAACGGTGAAAGATGTAGAGGAATTTGTGGCAATCAGTCCCTCAGCCTGGAGCTGATGTGTCCATCAATCTTGAGAAAAAGGACAACATATTCGTGGAGAAGGATCTTATATACTGCAGACAGGTGAGGTGAAGCAGTGGTAGTCGGCATCACCAATGGAAAACTCAACTAGTTAACGTAATCACGCAAAGGAGGATTTCCTGCATCAAGATGCCAAGATGTTGCTGTGAAGCTGTGTATCACTGCTTCACTTCACATGTCACCAAAATATAAGACCTATCTCCAAACATATGTTGTACTTTTATTAAGATTGGTGGACACATCGACTCCAGGCTGAGGGACTGATCACCTCAAATTCCTCTGCATCTTCCACGTTCTTCTCTGTATTAGACAGAAGAAGCCACAGGCAGACCTTCACTGTGCCCTATATCTTATTTTCTTAAAATTCTCAAGTACTAAAGCCATAATATAATTTTCTGTCTGTGATATTAACTAATTGTTTAAGACAGTGACAAAAAGACCTCCATTGTTGTTACAACATTGACCAATGTGAGACCAATGACAACTGTCTGCGTTACCAATGACAACTGTCTGCGTTACCAATGACAACTGTCTGAGTTACCAAGGACAACTGTCTGAGTTACCAAGGACAATTGTCTGCGTTACCAATGACAACTGTCTGCGTTACCAAGGACAACTGTCTGCGTTACCAAGGACAACTGTCTGCGTTACCAAGGACAACTGTCTGCGTTACCAAGGACAACTGTCTGCGTTACCAAGGACAACTGTCTGCGTTACCAAGGACAACTGCCTGCGTTACCAAGGACAACTGTCTGCGTTACCAAGGACAACTGTCTGCGTTACCAAGGACAACTGTCTGCGTTACCAAGGACAACTGTCTGCGTTACCAAGGACAACTGTCTGCGTTACCAAGGACAACTGTCTGCGTTACCAAGGACAACTGTCTGCGTTACCAAGGACAACTGTCTGTTTTACCAAGGACAACTATCTGGGTTACCAAGGACAACTGTCTGAGTTACCAAGGACAACCGTCTGTATTACCAAGGACAACTGTCTGTGTTACCAAGGACAACTGTCTGTGTTACCAAGGACAACTGTCTGTGTTACCAAAGACAACCGTCTGCATTACCAAGGACAACTGTCTGCGTTACCAAGGACAACTCTCTGCGTTACCAAAGACAACTGTGTTACCAAGGACAACTGGAAATAAATGGTATAAAATACCGACACAATGGAAATATAAACACATAAGCAGTATAATGAGATCCTTTATTGACAACGTTTCGCCCACACAGTGGGCTTTTACAAGTCACAAACAGATCTATACCTGGGGTGGAAGGTACGCGAGTATTTATAATCAGGTTCAGAATGCTGAGGTCAGGTGGAGAATGCTGCATCTGATGATGTTCCGAGTGGGGTTATAGAGTCTAAAATCTTGGGTAGCTTGGCAGGGAGATTGGATAAGTTTGTGAGTAGACCTTCTGCAGTGTTCCTCCATTCTTAAGTTCTTATGTGGGATAGCGATAAAGAAGTTTCTTGGCAAGTGGTTCAGCTATGTTATAGAAGCCACTATTCTGGTTGAAGTTGTCGGATATAGAAATAAGTGATGATTCCAGGATTCTTCTGTGGCGATAAGTCTTGAGTTTCTGTAGTTTATCAAGTGGTTGTGTGAATTACGGTGTTGTACACAGGCATTCCTTGTATCGTCAGACCTGCTTGCGTATTGGTGTTCTGAAATACGTGTTTGGAGGTCCCTTGATGTTTCGCCCACGTATAATTTGTTGCAGTCATTAAAAGGGGATTATGTATACCCCTGCAGAGGGTGGAAGCTTGTCCTGTCTATCACTGGTAATGTCCTTGATGGTCGTGGTTGTGGAGGTAGGTACTTGGAATGAGGTATTGGAAAAGATGTTGGGAACGTGTTTGGCAATGGAGTTGGTGGGGAGGACTATGTATCTCTTCTCGGCAGTGTCTTCTCTGGGTGTGTTGAAGATGTTTAATACCCGTCGCCTGCAGTCTCTGATGAAGTGACGAGGATAGTGGAGTTTAGAAAATACTTGTTCAATTATAGTGCATTCTTCCTCAAGAAACTCATTGCTGCAGATTCTGAGTGCACGCAGGAAGAAGCCTATAATTACACCACGTTTAGTTTTGGTGTCGTGGTGAGAGTAGAAGTGGAGAAGATCGTTTTGGTTGGTGGGTTTTCGATAGACTTTAAAACGAAGTTCGTGGTCAGCTTTGCAGAGAAGAACATCAAGGAAAGGAAGAGTGTTGTCGACTTCTTCTTCAAGTGTGAACTGGATTGAAGGCTCGACCTGGTTGAGCTTGTCTTGGAGAGCTTGAACGTTGAAGCGTCTAGGAGTTATGAGGAGAATGTCGTCAACATAACGGAGCCAGGTGACAGACGAAGGAATAATGGTGGAGAAACGTTCGGCTTGTAGATGTTCCATGTATAGGTTCGCCAGGACCGCACTGAGTGGCGAACCCATGGGTAGTCCAAAAGTCTGCTGAAAGAGGTGATTTTCGAAAGAGAAACACGTAAAGCCAACACATAGTTCAACAAGGTCGATGAAATCGCTGGCTGGAATAGGAAGATCAAGTGAATCGTCAATTTTCCTGCGCAAGAGATCGATGGCTTGTGTAGTAGGTACTTTGGTGAATAGGGAAGTCACGTCAAGGCTGGAAAGTTTCTTGTTCCTGATGTTGATGTTGCGAATGCGATTGAGAAGATCACCCGAGTGTTTGAGATGTGCTGGACTGATAGTGACCAAGAGTTTAGAGAGGTGTTTAGCGAGAATTCATGAGAGCTGGTGGGGAGCACTGCCTATTCCCGAGGATATGGGCCTCAGTGGGATACCAGGCTTGTGAGTTTTTGGCAGGCCGTACATTCTGGCAAGTTTGGGGTTGCTGGGGTTGCCGCATTCTGAGGGGCTCAGAACAAGGGAAGAAACTTTTGCACACCATGCCCAGCAACCCCAGACCTGCCAGAATGCACAGCCTGCCAGAAACTCACAAGCCTGGTATTCCACTGAGGCCCATATCCTCGGGAATAGGCAGTGCTCCCCACCAGCTCTCAGGAATTCTCGCAAAACACCTCTCTAAACTCTTGGTCACTATCAGTCCAGCACATCTCAAACACTCTGGTGATCTTCTCAATCGCATTCGCAACATCAACATCAGGAACAAGAAACTTTCCAGCCTTGATGTGACTTCACTATTTACCAAAGTATCTACTACACAAGCCATCGATCTCTTCCTTTCCTTGATGTTCTTCTCTGCAAAGCTGACCATGAACTTCGTTTTAAAGTCTATCGAAAACCCACCAACCAAAATGATCTTCTCCACTTCTACTCTCACCACGACACCAAAACTAAACGTGGAGTAATTATAGGCTTTTTCCTGCGTGCACTCAGAATCTGCAGCAATGAGTTTCATGAGGAAGAATGCACTATAATTGAACAAGTATTTTCTAAACTCCACTATCCTCGTCGCTTCATCAGAGACTGCAGACGACGGGCATTAAACATCTTCACCGCACCCAGAGAAGACACTGCCGAGAAGAGATACATAGTCCTCCCCACCAACTCCATTGCCAAACACGTTTCCAACATCTTTTTCAATACCTCATTCCAAGTACCTATCTCCACAACCACGACCATCAAGGACATTACCAGTGATAGACAGGACAAGCTTCCACCCTCTGCAGGGGTATACATAATCCCTTGTAATGACTGCAACAAATTATACGTGGGCGAAACATCAAGGGACCTCCAAACACGTATTTCAGAACACCAATACGCAAGCAGGTCTGACGATACAAGGAATGCCTGTGTACAACACCGTAATTCACACAACCACTTGATAAACTACAGAAAATCAAGACTTATCGCCACAGAAGACAACACTCAATACCGAAGAATCCTGGAATCATCGCTTATCTCTATAACCAACAATTTCAACCAGAACAATGGCTTCTGTAACATAGCTGAACCACTTGCCAAGAAACTTCTTCATCGCTATCCCACATAAGAACATAAGAATGGAGGAACACTGCAGAAGGTCTACTCACAAACTTATCCAATCTCCCTGCCAAGCTACCCAAGATTTTAGACTCTATAACCCCACTCGGAACATCATGAGATGCAGCATTCTCCACCTGACCTCAGCATTCTGAACCTGATTATAAATACTCGCGTACCTTCCACCCCAGGTAGATCTGTTTGTGACTTGTAAAAGCCCACTGTGTGGGCGAAACGTTGTCAATAAAGGATCACATTATACTGCATATGTGCTTATATTTCCACCAAGGACAACTGTCTCTGTTACCAAGGACAACTGCCTGCGTTACCAAGGACAACTGTCTGCGTTACCAAGGACAACTGTCTGTGTTACCAAGGACAACTGTCTGCGTTACCAAGGACAACTGTCTGTGTTACCAAGGACAACTGTCTGCGTTACCAAGGACAACTGTCTGCGTTACCAAGGACAACTGTCTGCGTTACCAAGGACAACTGTCTGTGTTACCAAGTACAACTGTCTGCGTTACCAAGGACAACTGTCTGCGTTACCAAGGACAACTGTCTGTGTTACCAAGGACAACTGTCTGCTTTACCAAAGACAACTGTCTTTGTTAACAAGGACAACTGTCTGCGTTACCAAGGACAACTGCCTGCGTTACCAAGGACAACTGCCTGCGTTACCAAAGACAACTGTCTGCGTTACCAAAGACAAATATCTGCATTACCAAGGCCAACTGTCTGCGTTACCAAAGACAACTGCCTGTGTTACCAAAGACAAATATCTGCATTACCAAGGCCAACTGTCTGCGTTACTAAAGACAACTGTCTGTGTTGCCAAAGACAACTGTCTGCGTTACCAAGGACAACTGTCTGTGTTACCAAGGACAACTGTCTGTGTTACCAAGAACAACTGTCTGTGTTACCAAGGAGAACTGTCTGTGTCACCAAAGACAACTGTCTATGTTACCAAGGACAACTGTCTGTGTTACCAAGGACAATGTCTGCGTTACCAAAGACATCTGTTTGCGTTACGAAGGACAACTCTCTGTGTTATCAAGGACAGCTGTCTGTGTTACCAATGACAACTGTCTGTGTTACCAAAGACAACTGTCTGCGTTACCAAGGACAACTGTCTGTGTTACCAAGGACAACTGTCTGTGTTACCAAAGAAAACTGTCTGTGCTACCAAAGGACAACTGTCTGTGTTACCAAAGACAACTGTCTGTGTTACCAAGGACAACTGTCTGTGTTACCAAGGACAACTGTCTGCGTTACCTGTGCTAAAGACAACTGTCTGCGTTACGAAGGACAACTCTCTGTGTTATCAAGGACAACTGTCTGTGTTACCAAAGACAACTGTCTGTGTTACCAAAGACAACTGTCTGTGTTACCAAGGACAACTGTCTGTGTTACCAAAGACAACTGTCTGTGTTACCAAAGACAACTGTCTGTGTTACCAAGGACAACTGTCTGTTTTACAAAAACTCTCTGTGTTACAACTGTCTGTGTTACCAAGGACAACTGTCTGTGTTACCAAGGACAACTGTCTGTGTTACCAAAGACAACTGTCTGTGTTACCAAGGACAACTGTCTGTGTTACCAAGGACAACTGTCTGTGTTACCAAAGACAACTGTCTGTGCTACCAAAGACAACTGTCTGTGTTACCAAAGACAAATGTCTGCGTTACCGAAGACAAATGTCTGCGTTACCAAAGACAGCTGTCTGTGTTACCAAAGACAACTGTCTGTGTTACCAAAGACAAATGTCTGCGTTACCGAAGACAAATGTCTGCGTTACCAAAGACAGCTGTCTGTGTTACCAAAGACAACTGTCTGTGTTACCAAAGACAAATGTCTGCGTTACCAAAGACAACTGTCTGCGTTACCAAGGACAACTGTCTGCGTTACCAAGGACAACTGTCTGTGTTACCAAGGACAACTGTGTGTTACCAAAGACAACTGTCTGTGTTACCAAAGACAGCTGTCTGTGTTGCCAAAGACAACTGTCTGTGTTACCAAAGACAACTGTCTGCGTTACCAAAGACAACTGTCTGCGTTACCAAGGACAACTGTCTGTGTTGCCAAGGACAACTGTGTTACCAAAGACAGCTGTCTGTGTTGCCAAAGACAACTGTCTGTGTTACCAAAGACAAATGTCTACGTTACCAAAGACAACTGTCTGCGTTACCAAGGACAACTGTCTGTGTTACCAAAGACAACTGTCTGCGTTACCAAGGACAACTGTCTGTGTTACCAAAGACAACTGTCTGTGTTACCAATGACAATAGTCTGCGTTACTAAGAACAACTGTCTGCGTTACCGGATTTAACAAGTTGACAGACTCCTCAAAGTGACCTTCAGTCATGTTAGGTTCGTAAAATTTAATTGTTCGAACGTGGATAATAACTCGCATACCGAAAGCAAAACAAAAAAATATATATTTGTGTTTTAATAAGCAGGTTTGTCGACGTGTTGCCATGTATATCTCAAACTGGTTTGTTACATGTAAGTACATGCAAACTTCTGAGAAAACTACCTTGCAACACGTAATTACTGCCTGAATACTCTGAAGATATTACGCTTCCCTATGTTGACCACAGGGACTGCTTCTACGCCATTATTATTATTATTATTATTATTATTATTATTATTATTATTATTATTATTATTATTATTATTATTTAATTAATTTATTTTTTATTAGTATTATTATTATTTATATTATTATTATTTTATTACTTGAAAATTTATCAAAATCGGATGGGGCCAAATAGCACCTAAAGGAATGGGTGACATACTGGTTAATAATAATAATAATAATAATAATAATAATAATAATAATAATAATAATAATAATAATTTTATTTACTACAAGTACATGTACAAGGTATACAGTCCTAGCTGACATCAATGACATACTACTATATAGAAAGCCGCTTGTTATGCTGAGCATTTCAGGCAAATTAGGTCAGTTTTGTCCCAGGATGCGACCCACACCAGTCGACTAACACCCAGGTACCCATTTTACTGATAGGTGAACAGGGACAGTAGGTGTCTTATGGAAACACCACCTAATTTATTCTAGCCGTACCGGGATATCTACCCCTGGACCACAGTGTGTAAGCTAAGTGCACTAGCGATCGTGTTACGGGTTCTATCCAATGTTTAATTCCCTGGATTACGAACCTATCATTAGCATCAAGGATCTTCCTTTTAGAGGAACTTTAATTAAAGCCATTCGAAAAAAAAATATTTAAGAGCCGAGGATGTGGTCAGTTTACCTAGGACTTGGGTAATGGCATTAGTTAATTCAGTAGGAGCTGTTGCTGTGGGATATTTGACCTTGAACTTACAACTAGTCAGAGGTGTTTGTGGTAAACAAATGGATTATGGTACTATAGATACAAATTTAAGTAATGATAATAGAAACACTGGGAAGGTAAACAGGGCGAGGATGCAGATGAAATGTTTCTTACGATTTGTTATGCGAATAATTGATCAATTAGACATCTGGGTATTTATATTTTAAAGACTTTTACCAACCAGTGACATTTTCAATTCAATACAGAGATTTTATGCATTGACGACAATGAAAGACGAGGTAATCAGTCCCTGGGTCTTCAAGAATCTGAAACAAAGGCAGCAAGATAATTCCTTATATAATAATAATAATAATAATAATAATAATAATAATATATTTACTACAAGTACATGTACAAGGTTTACAGTCTTAGCTGACATCAATGACATACTACTGATAGGTGAACAGGGACAGCAGGTATCTTATGGAAGCACGTCCCTAAGGTTTTCCAGTCGTACCGGAGGAGATTCGAACCCCGGACCTTAGTGTTAGCTGAGTGCACTAGCGATCGAGCTACGGGACACTTTAGTCAGATGCTGGGCAGGACCCACTACTGAAGAAGGTGGTGCTCAAGAGTTGTTGTAGAAATTTGCAAATAAGTTACTAAACTCTTGACCAACTCTTGGAAATGACTTTCTTCCACTGGTGGATCCCGTCCACCTGTGAAAATGCCTTCAATTGCTGCATCTCATCATCTGACTTAGATTAATGAAGACTAAAGTATTGATGAGGGACTGAGTACCTCATCGTCCATTGTCTTCCATATTCTTCAAGGCTGAGGGACCAAATACTTCAACTTCCACTTTCTTCTGTATATAACTGTATTGAATTGAAAGTCACTGGCTAGCAAAAACTCTTCAGAATATAGATACTTAGGTGTTACACATGTGACTGATCCATCAACTTGTCAGTACTCTATACAACTGATGTAATTATTTACTAACAGTTTAAGCTCTATGTAGTGGCAGGAGTACTACTACCCTCACGGATTTCCACCTGACTCTTGCCACTATATATACTCGTTCCTGAGTTATATATATATTAGAATTTAAGAAGTCACTCGTTGCCAAATGTTTCCTTTAATAAATGCCCTGAACTGTACGTAAGTATCTTGTTTCACACCTTGGTGATACCACCATAAGACCGGGTTAAGCATCATTCACCCGTCATCGTCTCCTGGTAAGCTGCTCACTATCCTTGGTCTTGGTAATCCATCCATGTGTTTATATTTTACTCTTTCTTGCAAGGTCATCCCGTATGTTGAGTGCGGGAACGAGAGGTACAGGTTCACCACTCATAAAGCCTGTAATGTTGATTGGCTGGGGTGAGTTTTCTCTGTTGGGTAAATAGCATTCAAATAGCTGGCGTTTCTTAAGCTTGTCAAGTCTGACCTTCATGGCGTTAATAATTTACAGTATACTCACGCCGTATATTGCCCAGAGAGTAAACAGATCAGTGAAAGCCAACCTGAATGTGTGAAAAGGAGAAAAATATCGTAAGAGAGACAGTCAACATTTTGAACAATATATACATATTAAAAAAAGTAAAGAAAGGGTCAAAATATCGGTAAACGTTACTATGGACAGAATATCACGATAAACACATGGATTTTTTCAAGTGTACGTAACTAAGTTCAGGAGAATAAAATAGTCTCACCTGAAACGTACATTCATGTGTCTTCACACAGGAAGACATAAATAATATCCCAACAAATCATAGCTGGCCTGAATAAAATAAATTAATCAAAATCACAATCACTAGGAACGTGGTTATCAAGCAAGTATAGATGAAAGCAAAATAAGTTCCCGGGTCCCTAACTAGTCTGTCTAATATACCTCTCCTAACAGGCGTCGTGCTGAGACGTTGATGATGGCTAATGACTTTAAATCAGAGGTTAAATCAATTCTATCATATTACCGCCCAATAAGCCTGACATCAGTGGCACTAGATGTATTTTGGTTGCTGTGCGGTCCAAGTAAGACATCCCTGTATTCCATAACTCTAGCTCTCTCTACCTCTGCTTGCGCTACAGGAATAGTACAGACTGACACGTAAGTTTATAATTAATTATTATTGTTGATGATTTAAAGCGAGTTAAATAAAGCAAGCAAACAAATAACTTTATATCTATAAAATGAAGATGGTTATCCTTATTGTAGACGTTTCGCCATCCAGTGGCTTTATCAATATTGATTCTAGGACATAATTAGAAGACATAAGAACATAAGAACATAAGAACGAAGGAACACTGCAGAAGGCCTACTGGCCCATGCGAGGCAGGTCCAAGTCTCATAAGAACATAACATAAGAACGAAGGAACACTGCAGAAGGCCTACTGGCCCATGCGAGGCAGGTCCAAGTCTCCTACCGGCTTAAGCCAATGCACCCAACCTAGTCAGGTCAGGTCACATTGACTTAAGGGAGGAACACGGCAACCGACCTGGTAGCACAAGCTATCACGTCTAACTCACACCCACCCACATCTACTCATGTATTTATCCAACCTATTTTTAAAGCTACACAACGTTCTAGCCTCTATAACGGTACTTGGGAGTTTGTTCCACTCATCCACAACTCTATTACCAAACCAGTACTTTCCTATATCCTTCCTGAATCTGAATTTTTCCAACTTAAAACCATTGCTGCGAGTCCTGTCTAGGCTAGATATTTTCAGCACACTATTTACATCCCCTTTATTTATTCCTGTCTTCCATTTATACACCTCAATCATATCCCCCCTAATTCTACGTCTTTCTAGAGAGTGCAGTTTCAGGGCCCTTAGTCTATCCTCATAGGGAAGGTTTCTGATACATGGGATCAACTTTGTCATCCTCCTTTGTACATTTTCCAGAGAATTTATATCCATTCTGTAATACGGTGACCAAAACTGTGCAGCATAATCTAAATGAGGCCTAACCAAGGATGTATAGAGTTGAAGAACAACCTGAGGACTCCTATTATTTATGCTTCTTGATATGAAGCCAAGGATTCTATTAGCTTTATTGCGAACACTTATGCACTGTTGTCTTGGTTTCAGATTACTGCTAACCAGAACTCCTAAATCTTTTTCGCAATCCGTAATATTAAGATCTACATTATTTAGTTTATATGTGGCATGGTTATTGTCCTGTCCAACATTTAGAACTTTGCATTTGTCTATATTAAACTGCATCTGCCACTTCTCCGACCACTGCATCAGTCTATTCAAATCTTCCTGGAGTGCTCGAATGTCCTCGTCAGAATGAATTCGACGGCCTATTTTGGTGTCATCGGCAAACTTGCCGATGTCGCTCTTTATGCCCTCATCTATGTCGTTTATGTAGATTGTGAACAGCAGGGGGCCCAACACTGACCCCTGTGGAACACCGCTCGTGACACTTCCCCACTCTGATTTCTCCCCATTTATGCAAACTCTCTGCTGCCTATTTGTCAACCATGCCTCTATCCAGGAAAAAATTTCTCCTCCTATTCCATGTGCTTTAATTTTCCTCAACAGTCTCCTACCGGCTTAAGCCAATGCACCCAACCTAGTCAGGTCAGGTCACATTGACTTAATGGAGAAACACGGCAACCGACCTGGTAGCACAAGCTATGAGGTAGAACTATGAAGATTGAGACACTTATGCAGCATATGGGAATCTTTATTCAGGAAACGTTTCGCCACACAGTGGCTTCATCAGTCCACTACAAAGAGGAAGGCGTAAGGAGAGGAGGAGTATGAGGTAATCAGTCCCTGAATAAAGATTCCCATATGCTGCATAAGTGTCTCAATCTTCAACTTGTCGGTTTTTCAAACCATTCATCACACAGGTAGAACTATATACAAAAGATGAGGTATTCAGTCCCTTGCAAGGAGTTGGTGTTGAGAGCACCGTAGTCGTAGAGATTCTGGAGCACAAGTCTCCAGGCTGAGGGACTGATTACCTCATCTTTTGTATATAGTTCTACTGTCTTCAAATTATGTCCTAGAATCAATATTGATAAAGCCACTGGATGGCGAAACGTCTACAATAAAGATAACCAGATGTTGCACATGTGTCTTAACTTTCATCTTGTAGGTATTGTATACCTTTCTTGCACATTTCTATAAAATGGAGTAAAACGTAAGATCGATATGTATAAATAAGTATAAAAAGCCCCTTAACAATTAAACAATGAAACAAATGTAGCAAATTATCGAAATGTTATTTTTTGCCGCATTTGACATTTAACAACATCAATTTGGTATACGAAATGTGGTATTTTGAGACCTTGTTTAACAATTTTGAGCTAAATTAGACACATGTGCAACTTTTGGGTATCTTTATTAAGTAAACGTTTCGCCACACAGTGGCTTCATCAGCCCATACACAGGAGAAGCTTGAAGAACAGGAGGAGAATGAGGTAATCAGTCCCTCAACCTTGAGTCGATGTGGTCAAGATTGATGGACTGACCACATCGACTCAAGGTTGGGGGACTAATTACCTCATTCTCCTCCTGTTCTTCAAGCTTCTCCTGTGTATGGACTGATGAAGCCACTGTGTGGCGAAACGTTTCCTTAATAAAGATACCCAAGAGTTGCACATGTGTCTAATTTATCAACGTGTCGGTTCTGTGAACCATTCATCTACAATTTTGAACTACGTATGAATCAGGGGATACTGAAGTATAAGATACTTTTGGGAGCTACATATGTTGAAGCAGATTGGTGAGTGTTATCATTCTGAATGCTAATATGATTTGGATCAACTGAGTTGTTATTGATACGTCAAGTTTAATTAACGTAGTTAATCTAAGCAGGTTTTAAGTCAGATTTACGAGGTGCTTTGTAACTATTTTTTAAGCAGGCGGCTGAAGAGAAATATTTTGCATTTCTAAAGGCCTTTATTGCATGGAGTTCTTGTTTAGGGTGAGCCGAACACGTCGGTATATCAAAGAGAGACTCATTTCTCGTAGCGTTTGTACGTATTGTTACAGCTCTCTAGGCTTAAGAGACGAAGTGCCAGGCTGAAGTTCGTTCTGAGTGCCCAGTGTATATAAAATACACAGTGGTTGTCAGTCCCTCGGCCGAGGGACTGACAATCTTAAATTCTACGACTACAAGGGTGATGGACTGATTACATCGTCTTCACATCTCTACTGTTCCTTCCTATTTTCTGTATTCGACTGAAGAAGCCTACTGTGTAGGCGAAACGTTTCGGAATAAAGTTGTCTAACTGTTGCATATGTGTCTTACCTAACAACCTGTCGGTATTATATACCATTTTGATGTTCACAGTGGATGTGTGTATGTTCAATGAGTTGAGACTTTTGAATAGTGAGGGTGTATGTTGTCTGAAACCTGAATCATTATGCTAACTGATTTCTGTTGGGTAACATTGGGTGTTAGGTGATTTGGTGTAGTAGATCACCGAGCACAAATACCGTAAGTGAGGTAAGCATAGAATGGAGCTGTGCAGACTGAGTAATGAAAGTTAAGACACATGTGCAACATCTGGATATCTTTATTGTAGTAGACGTTTCGCCATCCAGTGGCTTTATCAATACAGATTCTAGGACATAATAGGAAGACAGTAGAACTATATACAAAAAATGAGGTAATCAGTCCCTCGGCCTTGGAGTTAGTGTTCACAGCATCGTGGTGGAGGAGAGTCTGGAGCAAAGGCAAGAAGACTGGCGCTTTTTATAGGCGTCAGTGAATGGGACGGGCAGCAGACGAGGTCAGTCACTGGTAGGCGGGATTCCCCAGTGGAAGTAGGTCCTTCCCAAAGAGATGGGTTAGTTGCAGCAGCCGTGAAGAAGGTCTTGTAGATGTCCTCTGAACCAAGATTCCATGATGTTGCAGTGTCTGACAAGTTGTGCAAGAAAGGTATAAAATACCGACAATATGAAAGTTAAGACACATGTGCAACATCTGGATATCTTTATTGTAGTAGACGTTTCGCCATCCAGTGGCTTTATCAATACAGATTCTAGGACATAATAGGAAGACAGTAGAACTATATACAAAAAATGAGGTAATCAGTCCCTCGGCCTTGGAGTTAGTGTTCACAGCATCGTGGTGGAGGAGAGTCTGGAGCAAAGGCAAGAAGACTGGCGCTTTTTATAGGCGTCAGTGAATGGGACGGGCAGCAGACGAGGTCAGTCACTGGTAGGCGGGATTCCCCAGTGGAAGTAGGTCCTTCCCAAAGAGATGGGTTAGTTGCAGCAGCCGTGAAGAAGGTCTTGTAGATGTCCTCTGAACCAAGATTCCATGATGTTGCAGTGTCTGACAAGTTGTGCAAGAAAGGTATAAAATTCCGACAATATGAAAGGTATTTTATACCTTTCTTGCACAACTTGTCAGACACTGCAACATCATGGAATCTTGGTTCAGAGGACATCTACAAGACCTTCTTCACGGCTGCTGCAACTAACCCATCTCTTTGGGAAGGACCTACTTCCACTGGGGAATCCCGCCTACCAGTGACTGACCTCGTCTGCTGCCCGTCCCATTCACTGACGCCTATAAAAAGCGCCAGTCTTCTTGCCTTTGCTCCAGACTCTCCTCCACCACGATGCTGTGAACACTAACTCCAAGGCCGAGGGACTGATTACCTCATTTTTTGTATATAGTTCTACTGTCTTCCTATTATGTCCTAGAATCTGTATTGATAAAGCCACTGGATGGCGAAACGTCTACTACAATAAAGATATCCAGATGTTGCACATGTGTCTTAACTTTCATATTGTCGGTATTTTATACCTTTCTTGCACAGACTGAGTAATGTTCTTTGAGAAACATTTTTGCTTTATTCCTAAACAACTTGTAGATAATCTTGTCACTAGTGAGAGTTTGTTGTTGCCGTCCAGGTAGAAAAAACCTTTACCAGCTCCTCGTTCACTGTTGTTGCTTAATTAAACATGATGTGGGTGGGTGTGAGTTAGACCTGATAGCTTGTGCTACCAGGTCGGTTGCCGTGTTCCTCCCTTAAGTCAATGTGACCTGACCTGACTAGGTTGGGTGCATTGGCTTAAGCCGGTAGGAGACTTGGACCTGCCTCGCATGGGCCAGTAGGCCTTCTGCAGTGTTCCTTCGTTCTTATGTTCTTATGTTCTTATGACAACAATTACTTCATCTGCAAACAGGACTAGTTTAAGTTCCTGGGAGGCATTTGGTTAGTCATTGAAATTGATGAGGAATAACAGTGGGACAAGGACACTACCCTGAGGCACACCTGTGTTAACAGTTTGCGTTAATGAGGCAGTATTATTGATTACCACTTGTTGTCATTTGTGTGTGAGATGGGACATAAGAACATAAGAAAGGAGGAGCACTGCAGCAGGCCTACTGGTCCATGCGAGGCAGGTTCAATTCTCCTACCGGCTTAAGCCAACGCCCTAACCTAGTCATGTCAGGTCACATTCACTTTAGGAAGGAGCACGGCATCTGACCTAGTAGCACAAGCTAGTCTGGTCCAACTCATACCCACCCACACCCGCTCATGCATTTATCTAACCTAGGAGGATACCAGCGATATTCCAGTAATGATAAATTATGTAGAACAGGACGATAATAAACTGTGCACGATTAGGGTCACAAGTGACATATCACTACAAACTGGCATGGTGCCAGATAAGTGGAAAATGGCAAATGTGATACCTATTTTCAAAACAGGTGACAGGTCCTTAGCTTCGAACTATAGACCAATAAGCCTGACCTCCATAGTGGGAAAATTTATGGAATCAATAATTGCCGAGGCAGTTCGTAGCCACCTTGAAAAGCATAAATTAATCAACGAATCTCAGCATGGTTTTACAAAGGGGCGTTCCTGCCTTACGAATTTATTAACTTTTTTCACTAAGGTATTTGAGGAGGTAGATCATGGTAATGAATATGATATTGTGTATATGGACTTCAGTAAGGCTTTTGACAGGGTCCCACATCAGAGACTATTGAGGAAAATTAAAGCACATGGAATAGGAGGAGAAATTTTTTCCTGGATAGAGGCATGGTTGACAAATAGGCAGCAGAAAGTTTGCATAAATGGGGAGAAATCAGAGTGGGGAAGCGTTACGAGCGGTGTTCCACAGGGGTCAGTGTTGGGCCCCCTGCTGTTCACAATCTACATAAACGACATAGATGAGGGCATAAAGAGCGACATCGGCAAGTTTGCCGATGACACCAAAATAGGCCGTCGAATTCATTCTGACGAGGACATTAGAGCACTCCAGGGAGATTTGAATAGACTGATGCAGTGGTCGGAGAAGTGGCAGATGCAGTTTAATATAGACACATGCAAAGTTCTAAATGTTGGACAGGACAATAACCATGCCACATATAAACTAAATAATGTAGATCTTAATATTACGGATTGCGAAAAAGATTTAGGAGTTCTGGTTAGCAGTAATCTGAAACCAAGACAACAGTGCATAAGTGTTCGCAATAAAGCTAATAGAATCCTTGGCTTCATATCAAGAAGCATAAATAATAGGAGTCCTCAGGTTGTTCTTCAACTCTATACATCCTTGGTTAGGCCTCATTTAGATTATGCTGCACAGTTTTGGTCACTGTATTACAGAATGGATATAAATTGTTAGGTGAGACACATATGCAACAGTTAGGTATCTTTATTATGAAACGTTTCGCCTACACAGTAGGCTTCTTCAGTCAAGTACAGAAAAGTTGATAGAAGCAGAAGATACTTGAAGACGATGTAATCAGTCCATCACCCTTAAAGTTTTGAGGTGGTCAGTCCCTCAGTCTGGAGGAGAGCATTGTTCCATAGTATGAAACAATATGGAGACGAAGTGACAGAATGGAGCTTTTTATAGCGCCAAGAGGTGAGACGTAGGCCACTAGGAGAGGTAAGAACTCAGATGTTGAAAGGTCAGGTCCCTCTCAAATCCAGCCGCTCTCACTAGTGGCCTACGTCTCACCTCTTGGCGCTATAAAAAGCTCCATTCTGTCACTTCATCTCCATATTGTTTCATACTATGGAACAATGCTCTCCTCCAGACTGAGGGACTGACCACCTCAAAACTTTAAGGGTGATGGACTGATTACATCGTCTTCAAGTATCTTCTGCTTCTATCAACTTTTCTGTACTTGACTGAAGAAGCCTACTGTGTAGGCGAAACGTTTCATAATAAAGATACCTAACTGTTGCATATGTGTCTCACCTAACAACCTGTCGGTATTTTATACCATTTTAATGTTCAATCTGTCAGACACTGCAACACAAGGGTATCTTGGTACAGACCTACAATCAACTTCGACAACTTCCACTAGTGAGAGCGGCTGGATTTGAGAGGGACCTGACCTTTCAACATCTGAGTTCTTACCTCTCCTAGTGGCCTACGTCTCACCTCTTGGCGCTATAAAAAGCTCCATTCTGTCACTTCGTCTCCATATTGTTTCATACTATGGAACAATGCTCTCCTCCAGACTGAGGGACTGACCACCTCAAAACTTTAAGGGTGATGGACTGATTACATCGTCTTCAAGTATCTTCTGCTTCTATCAACTTTTCTGTACTTGACTGAAGAAGCCTACTGTGTAGGCGAAACGTTTCATAATAAAGATACCTAACTGTTGCATATGTGTCTCACCTAACAACCTGTCGGTATTTTATACCATTTTAATGTTCATGGATATAAATTCTCTGGAAAATGTACAAAGGAGGATGACAAAGTTGATCCCATGTATCAGAAACCTTCCCTATGAGGATAGACTAAGGGCCCTGAATCTTCACTCTCTAGAAAGACGTAGAATTAGGGGGGATATGATTGAGGTGTATAAATGGAAGACAGGAATAAATAAAGGGGATGTAAATAGTGTGCTGAAAATATCTAGCCTAGACAGGACTCGCAGCAATGGTTTTAAGTTGGAAAAATTCAGATTCAGGAAGGATATAGGAAAGTACTGGTTTGGTAATAGAGTTGTGGATGAGTGGAACAAACTTCCGAGTACAGTTATAGAGGCCACAACGTTGTGTAGCTTTAAAAATAGGTTGGATAAATACATGAGTGGATGTGGGTGGGTGTGAGTTGGACCTGATAGCTTGTGCTACCAGGTCGGTTGCCGTGTTCCTCCCTTAAGTCAATGTGACCTGACCTGACAAGGTTGGGTGCATTGGCTTAAGCCGGTAGGAGACTTGGACCTGCCTCGCATGGGCCAGTAGGCCTTCTGCAGTGTTCCTTCGTTCTTATGTTCTTATGTTCTTATGTTCTTAGCTTTTATGACGGTACTCGGGAGTTTGTTCCACTCATCCACAACTCTATTACTAAATCAGTGCTTACCTATATCCTTCCTGAATCTTAATTTTTCCAACTTAAAGCCATTGCTGCGAGTCCTGCCTAGACTAGATATTTTTAGCCCGCAGAGTGCAGATTCAGGGTCCTCAGTCTACCCTCATAGGGAAGATTTCTGATACATGGGATCAACTTTGTCATCCTCCTCTGTACGTTTTCCAGAGCATTTAGATCCATTCTTTAATACGGTGACCAGAACTGTGCAGCATAGTCTGAATGAGGTCTATGTATGACGCCTGCTATTTTATTGCTTTTTAACAAATCCCTAGAAATTAGCACCTTCCCGACACTACTCAAGACAGGTCACAGATGTAAATAACTACAGGCAAATATCAAACTTACCGTTACTATCCAAAATCTTCGAGAAACTAGTGCACAAGAGACTATATTTGTTTATAACAGCACAAAGCTTCAGGAAAACCAAAAGCACAAACGATACAACAGTAAAAATGCTAGACCTGCTCTACACTGCACTGGAAAATAAGGAATATCCATTATGACTCTTTATTGACCTAAGGAAAGCTTTTGACACAGTAGACCACGGCATCCTGCTCCACAAACTTGACCATTATGGTATAAGAGGCCATGCACTTACATACTTCAAATACTACTTTACTAAAAGGTATCAGTATGTCACCACAAAGGACACAACCTCATCATCACAACCGCTTGATACTGGAGTGCCTCAGGGAAGTGCCCTTGGTCCCCCGCTCTTCCTCTTATACATCAATGATCTTCCCAACGTATCACAACACCTGAAACCAGCTCTCTTTGCTGACGATGCGACTTATGTCATCTCCCACCCAAATCATGCCTCACTCAACACCATTGTTAATGAAGAGCTCCTAAAACTATCAACCTGGATGACTGCCAATAAGGTTACACTTAACACTGCCGACTCAGCAATAATTTTCAAAAGCACAGTTAAAAAACACCTTATCTTCCTAACACACCACCAGTAGCTAACACACCACCAGTAGCTAACACACCACCAGTAGCTAACACACCACCAGTAGCTAACACACACCACCAGTAGCTAACACACCACCAGTAGCTAACACACCACCAGTAGCTAACACACCACCAGTAGCTAACACACCACCAGTAGCTAACACACCACCAGTAGCTAACACACCACCAGTAGCTAACACACCACCAGTAGCTAACACACCACCAGTAGCTAATACACCACCAGTAGCTAACACACACCACCAGTAGCTAACACACCACCAGTAGCTAACACACCACCAGTAGCTAACACACCACCAGTAGCTAATACACCACCAGTGGCTAACACACCACCAGTAGCTAACACACCACCAGTAGCTAACACACACCACCAGTAGCTAACACACACCACCAGTAGCTAACACACCACCAGTAGCTAACACACCACCAGTAGCTAACACACACCACCAGTAGCTAACACACCACCAGTAGCTAACACACCACCAGTAGCTAACACACCACCAGTAGCTAACACACACCACCAGTAGCTAACACACCACCAGTAGCTAACACACCACCAGTAGCTAACACACCACCAGTAGCTAACACACCACCAGTAGCTAACACACACCACCAGTAGCTAACACACACCACCAGTAGCTAACACACCACCAGTAGCTAACACACCACCAGTAGCTAACACACCACCAGTAGCTAACACACCACCAGTAGCTAACACACCACCAGTAGCTAACACACCACCAGCAGCTAACACACACCACCAGTAGCTAACACACCACCAGTAGCTAACACACACCACCAGTAGCTAACACACACCACCAGTAGCTAACACACACCACCAGTAGCTAACACACCACCAGTAGCTAACACACCACCAGCAGCTAACACACCACCAGTAGCTAACACACCACCAGCAGCTAACACACCACCAGCAGCTAACACACCACCAGCAGCTAACACACCACCAGCAGCTAACACACCACCAGCAGCTAACACACCACCAGTAGCTAACACACCACCAGCAGCTAACACACCACCAGCAGCTAACACACCACCAGTAGCTAACACACCACCAGTAGCTAACACACACCACCAGTAGCTAACACACACCACCAGTAGCTAACACACACCACCAGTAGCTAACACACACCACCAGTAGCTAACACACACCACCAGTAGCTAACACACACCACCAGTAGCTAACACACACCACCAGTAGCTAACACACACCACCAGTAGCTAACACACACCACCAGTAGCTAACACACACCACCAGTAGCTAACACACACCACCAGTAGCTAACACACACCACCAGTAGCTAACACACACCACCAGTAGCTAACACACACCACCAGTAGCTAACACACACCACCAGTAGCTAACACACACCACCAGTAGCTAACACACACCACCAGTAGCTAAGATACACCACCAGTAGCTAACACACACCACCAGTAGCTAACACACACCACCAGTAGCTAACACACACCACCAGTAGCTAACACACACCACCAGTAGCTAACACACACCACCAGTAGCTAACACACACCACCAGTAGCTAACACACACCACCAGTAGCTAACACACACCACCAGTAGCTAACACACACCACCAGTAGCTAACACACACCACCAAACACACACCACCAGTAGCTAACACACACCACTAACACACACCAGCAGCTAACACACACCACCAGTAGCTAACACACACCACCAGTAGCTAACACACACCACCAGTAGCTAACACACACCACCAGTAGCTAACACACACCACCAGCAGCTAACACACACCACCAGCAGCTAACACACACCACCAGTAGCTAACACACACCACCAGTAGCTAACACACACCACCAGTAGCTAACACACACCACCAGTAGCTAACACACACCACCAGTAGCTAACACACACCACCAGTAGCTAACACACACCACCAGTAGCTAACACACACCACCAGTAGCTAACACACACCACCAGTAGCTAACACACACCACCAGTAGCTAACACACACCACCAGTAGCTAACACACACCACCAGTAGCTAACACACACCACCAGTAGCTAACACACACCACCAGTAGCTAACACACCCCACCAGTAGCTAACACACACCACCAGTAGCTAACACACACCACCAGTAGGTAACACACACCACCAGTAGCTAACACACACCACCAATAGCTAACACACACCACCAGTAGCTAACACACACCACCATTAGCTAACACACACCACCAGCTAACACACACCACCAGCAGCTAACACACACCACCAGTAGCTAACACACACCACCAGCAGCTAGCTAACACACACCACCAGCAACACACCACCAGTAGCTAACACACACCACCAGTAGCTAACACACACCACCAGTAGCTAACACACACCACCAGCAGCTAACACACACCACCAGTAGCTAACACACACCACCAGTAGCTAACACACACCACCAGTAGCTAACACACACCACCAGTAGCTAACACACACCACCAGTAGCTAACACACACCACCAGCAGCTAACACACACCACCAGTAGCTAACACACACCACCAGTAGCTAACACACACCACCAGCAGCTAACACACACCACCAGCAGCTAACACACACCACCAGCAGCTAACACACACCACCAGCTAACACACACCACCAGTAGCTAACACACACCACCAGTAGCTAACACACACCACCAGCAGCTAACACACACCACACCAGTAGCTAACACACACCACCAGTAGCTAACACACACCACCAGTAGCTAACACACACCACCAGTAGCTAACACACACCACCAGTAGCTAACACACACCACCAGCGGGGAACACACACCACCAGCTAACACACACCACCAGTAGCTAACACACACCACCAGTAGCTAACACACACCACCAGTAGCTAACACACACCACCAGCAGCTAACACACACCACCAGCAGCTAACACACACCACCAGCAGCTAACACACACCACCAGTAGCTAACACACACCACCAGTAGCTAAGACACACCACCAGCAGCTAACACACACCACCAGTAGCTAACACACACCACCAGTAGCTAACACACACCACCAGCAGCTAACACACACCACCAGTAGCTAACACACACCACCAGCAGCTAACACACACCACCAGTAGCTAACACACACCACCAGTAGCTAACACACACCACCAGTAGCTAACACACACCACCAGTAGCTAACACACACCACCAGTAGCTAACACACACCACCAGTAGCTAACACACACCACCAGTAGCTAACACACACCACCAGTAGCTAACACACACCACCAGTAGCTAACACACACCACCAGTAGCTAACACACACCACCAGTAGCTAACACACACCACCAGTAGCTAACACACACCACCAGTAGCTAACACACACCACCAGTAGCTAACACACACCACCAGTAGCTAACACACACCACCAGTAGCTAACACACACCACCAGTAGCTAACACACACCACCAGTAGCTAACACACACCACCAGTAGCTAACACACACCACCAGTAGCTAACACACACCACCAGTAGCTAACACACCACCAGTAGCTAACACACTCCACCAGTAGCTAACACACCCCACCAGTAGCTAACACACACCACCAGTAGCTAACACACACCACCAGTAGCTAACACACACCACCAGTAGCTAACACACACCACCAGTAGCTAACACACACCACCAGTAGCTAACACACACCACCAGTAGCTAACACACACCACCAGTAGCTAACACACACCACCAGTAGCTAACACACACCACCAGTAGCTAACACACACCACCAGTAGCTAACACACACCACCAGTAGCTAACACACACCACCAGTAGCTAACACACACCACCAGTAGCTAACACACACCACCAGTAGCTAACACACACCACCAGTAGCTAACACACACCACCAGTAGCTAACACACACCACCAGTAGCTAACACACACCACCAGTAGCTAACACACACCACCAGTAGCTAACACACACCACCAGTAGCTAACACACACCACCAGTAGCTAACACACACCACCAGTAGCTAACACACACCACCAGTAGCTAACACACACCACCAGTAGCTAACACACACCACCAGTAGCTAACACACACCACCAGTAGCTAACACACACCACCAGTAGCTAACACACACCACCAGCAGCTAACACACACCACCAGTAGCTAACACACACCACCAGTAGCTAACACACACCACCAGTAGCTAACACACACCACCAGTAGCTAACACACACCACCAGCAGCTAACACACACCACCAGTAGCTAACACACACCACCAGTAGCTAACACACACCACCAGTAGCTAACACACACCACCAGTAGCTAACACACACCACCAGTAGCTAACACACCTCACCAGTAGCTAACACACACCACCAATAGCTAACACACACCATCAGTAGCTAACACACACCATCAGTAGCTAACACACACCACCAGTAGCTAGCACACACACCACCAGTAGCTAACACACACCACCAGTAGCTAACACACCCCACCAGTAGCTAACACACACCACCAGCAGCTAACACACACCACCAGTAGCTAACACACACCACCAGCAGCTAACACACCCCACCAGTAGCTAACACACACCACCAGCAGCTAACACACACCAGTAGCTAACACACACCACCAGCAGCTAACACACACCACCAGCTAACACACACCACCAGCAGCTAACACACACCACTAACAGTAGCTAACACACACCACCCGTAGCTATCACACACCACCACTAGCTAACACACACCACCAATAGCTAACACACACCACCAGTAGCTAACACACACCACCAGTAGCTAACACACACCACCAGTAGCTAACACACACCACCAGTAGCTAACACACACCACCAGAAGCTAACACACACCACCAGAAGCTAACACACACCACCAGTAGCTAACACACACCACCAGTAGCTAACACACACCACCAGTAGCTAACACACATCACCAGTAGCTAACACACACCACCAGTAGCTAACACACACCACCAGCAGCTAACACACACCACCAGTAGCTAACACACACCACCAGTAGCTAACACACCCCACCAGTAGCTAACACACACCACCAGCAGCTAACACACACCACCAGTAGCTAACACACACCACCAGCAGCTAACACACACCACCAGTAGCTAACACACACCACCAGCAGCTAACACACACCACCAGTAGCTAACACACACCACCAGCAGCTAACACACACCACCAGTAGCTAACACACACCACCAGTAGCTAACACACCCCACCAGTTGCTAACACACACCACCAGTAGCTAACACACACCACCAGTAGCTAACACACACCACCAGTAGCTAACACACACCACCAGTAGCTAACACACACCACCAGTAGCTAACACACACCACCAGTAGCTAACACACACCACCAGTAGCTAACACACACCACCAGCAGCTAACACACACCACCAGCAGCTAACACACCACCATTAGCTAACACACTCCACCAGTAGCTAACACACACCACCAGTAGCTAACACACACCACCAGTAGCTAACACACACCACCAGTAGCTAACACACACCACCAGTAGCTAACACACACCACCAGTAGCTAACACACACCACCAGTAGCTAACACACACCACCAGTAGCTAACACACACCACCAGTAGCTAACCAGTAGCTAACACACACCACCAGTAGCTAACACACACCACCAGTAGCTAACACACACCACCAGTAGCTAACACACACCACCAGTAGCTAACACACACCACCAGTAGCTAACACACACCACCAGTAGCTAACACACACCACCAGTAGCTAACACACACCACCAGTAGCTAACACACACCACCAGTAGCTAACACACACCACCAGTAGCTAACACACATCACCAGTAGCTAACACACACCACCAGTAGCTAACACACACCACCAGTAGCTAACACACACCACCAGTAGCTAACACACACCACCAGTAGCTAACACACACCACCAGTAGCTAACACACACCACCAGTAGCTAACACACACCACCAGTAGCTAACACACACCACCAGTAGCTAACACACACCACCAGTAGCTAACACACACCACCAGTAGCTAACACACAGTAGCTAACACACCACCAGCAGCTAACACACACCACCAGTAGCTAACACACACCACCAGTAGCTAACACACACCACCAGTAGCTAACACACACCACCAGTAGCTAACACACACCACCAGTAGCTAACACACACCACCAGTAGCTAACACACACCACCAGTAGCTAACACACACCACCAGTAGCTAACACACCCCACCAGTAGCTAACACACACCACCAGCAGCTAACACACACCACCAATAGCTAACACACACCACCAGTAGCTAACACACATCACCAGTAGCTAACACACACCACCAGTAGCTAACACACACCACCAGTAGCTAACACACATCACCAGTAGCTAACACACACCACCAGTAGCTAACACACACCACCAGTAGCTAACACACCACCAGTAGCTAACACACACCACCAGTAGCTAACACACACCACCAGTAGCTAAGACACACCACCAGTAGCTAACACACACCACCAGCAGCTAACACACACCACCAGTAGCTAACACACACCACCAGTAGCTAACACACACCACCAGTAGCTAACACACACCACCAGTAGCTAACACACCCCACCAGTAGCTAACACACACCACGAGCAGCTAACACACCACCAGTAGCTAACACACACCACCAGTAGCTAACACACACCACCAGTAGCTAACACACACTTAACTTGCACATATTCAAAACAAGATACACGTATTTGATATCTATGACTCCCCCAAATTTCCACTAATGAATGTCAACATAAAATTTTGAATCTAGATTTTGCTACATAATTCTTAAGTTAGTCATAAAGTAGTCTAAGACACTCCATTATAGCAACTTTAATGGAAACTGTATCATGCCAAGACCAGATTATTACCATTAATTGGTAAACTAATTGTTAAGTTTTTTTAAATGTTTTGATCTCACTTTTGTAAATCTAGTTAATGAATACAATTACCTCACTTTAATACCAGTATGATTCATAACCTGTGTCAGTATAAAGTAAGAAATAGTATTAGGCTGCCCGAAATGCCTAGGCCTACCTAGGCATACTAGTGGCTTTCTTTGTAATAAGTAATTTATTTTTTAATTATAATATGTTAACCACACATTATAATCTATACAGAGAAATAAACATTTGAATTTGAATTTGAAGCCAAGGATAATGTTAGCTTTATTGCGAACACTAATGCACTCTTGTTTTGGTTTCAAATTACTACTAACCACAACTACTAAATCCTCTTCGCAATCCGTGATATTATAATCTACATTATTTAGTTTATAATTTCGAGTAAATACAGTAAGAACTGATGTCAAGACAGATTTATTGAAACTCGAGGCCCATCAAATATTCATCATTTTCTAGAGCTGATTAGATAGTTTATCATAATGATATTATCTGTTTTTCTAAGCATTTACAAGTTATTCCAGCTTTTGTCAAACTAGGACCAACGCAACCCAAAAATTAAATAAATAATTAAAGGCCTGAAAAACTGGAACTCTACCAGAAAATACTGTTAAATATTGTTAAACAAAAAGGAGGACTGGTCACAGACCGGGCCGCGGGGGCGTTGACCCCCGGAACTCTCTCCAGGTAAACTCCAGGTATTGTTAAAAATATCAAAATTATTAAAAATAATGCACAGATTAACTAATATATGATTTAGTACATCAGTAACAAACAAACCAGCATTAATAACCAGTCAATCTGTCACTATGTTTCTATATATATTATAACCAAAATTTCACTCCATTTCAGTATAAACAATGACCAATGATAAACTAATATGTTATATATTGTTTAATACACTGTATAACATGCTCTCATAATTCCAGGCAACATAACATTGCATTGTAATTTTCCACGTATCTATTTCAATAAATTTATCTTGTTTGTCACCAGTTCTTATTGCATTTACTCGATATTAGTGTTGTCATTGTTGTTATCATTATTAAAGCTGCCTAAGGAATTAGCTTCAATAACTCTAATAATCCATGTTAGGTAAAGAGTATTCAAATCCAACCTTTCTCGCTCATATACTTGTTTAAACCTATTTATCAAGGAAGCCAAGGCTGTAAACATCGATGATCCTACTTGGTAGATTGTTCCACTCATCCACAACTCTTCTGATAAATCAGTACTTGCTTATATCTTCTCTAAATCTGCATTTATCGAGATCTCTCTAGATTGGATATCCTTAGTACTTTATTTATCGCCATTATTTATGTCTGTCTTCCACTTGTACACGTTAAATATATATTTTCCCACATTCAACGCTTTTCAAGGTAATGTATTATTAAGGTATATAGACAGACTGGTTATAAATGACTATAATTTTTAAAGGGGTGGACCGGTAAGCCAGCAGAAGGCCTCGGTCAGATGACCAAAAACTCCAAAGGCGGGTCATCATCTGACTAAGACCCGCGTCAGGAAACATTTGTCCTGTTTCCTGACGAACCTTACCTAACCTAACCTAACCTCAAGATAATGTAGGCTCAGGGCTCTCAGTCTATCTTGTTATGAAAGATTTCTTAAGGAGTGGATTAATTTTGTTATTTATCGGTATGCTTTCCAATTCAGTTTCTATTCATTTTGTAATATGGAGACTAGAACTCAGGTGCACAATCTGAGGCCTGACTCATGATGTCCAACACCTGTGCATTTGTATTGTCGAACCTTTCAATCAATACACACAGCTTCTTCAGTCGAATACACTGGAAGATAAAACCGGAGACTATAACAAGTAATTTTGAGGTAATCAGTTCCTCAACTGTATAGAAGAAAACAAACATGTGGCCAGATCTTAAATAGGAACAGAAGTATGGTGTAGCAGTTGCAGGTGATGTTACA